>NC_042617.1:535908921-536117789 GCF_901001135.1 Rhinatrema bivittatum
TTTAGGCATAGGCAATTTGCCTAGGGTATGAAATTTTGAAGGCACCAAATATCCAGACCAAAGAAGCCATTTTCTGCCTCTTGTAGTGCCATGTGCCAACATAGCTTCAAACTGGCACCCATCGCCATAGCACTGCCTATGGGCACCCACAGTCTTAAATCCAGCCCTGGGTGTTTTGAGAGGTATCAAGCATATTGGACCTCTGCTGAGGTTTCCTGTTCCATCTTGTGACATGAATTTGGTGGTGATCTTTTTGGCAGGGTTGCAATTAGAGCATATCAGATACATTTCTTTAAAGCTGCTTATCTTGAAAACTATATTTCTAGTAGCTGTTTGTTCAGCCTGAAGGATTTTGGAGCTGCAGGCACTTTCTTGCAGAAAAACCCTTTCTAATGATCACAAAGGATGTGGTCAAGATTCGAATGGTTTCTTCCTTTATCCTTAAGGGAGGTTAAAGCATTTCATTTGAATCGGTCAGTTTGTTTGCCTTCATTCAGCAAGGGTTCTGATTTGGTGGAGCACATGCTACTCCACTTTGGATGTCAGAGTTCTTTTGAGATATCTCAAGGTCCCTAATGCCTCGCAAGTCTGATCATCTGTTTGTTTTGTATGGTGGCATGAGGAAAGGTGAAGCAGCTTCTGAGGCTACTGTAGCATGCTGGAATAGAGGTTATATAGCAGCCTATGTAGTTATATTTGGATAGTTCCCTACCTAGACAGGTGAGGGCTTATTCCACAAGAGCCCAAGCTATTTCTTGGGCAGAACTAAGATTGGTATTGCCTTTGAAGATTTGTAATGCAGTGACTTGGTCTTTGTTGCATTCCTTTTTTATTTTATATACTGTCGTTCCAGAGTAAGATTACAACGGTTTACAAAATCAGCGTTCATATTCTTGGATGACAATCACATTCTGTGCTAGCATTCATAAATAAAAATTCCTTTTCTAAGCACTAGTACTTAATGTTAGGGAGGAGATTTCCTTTGCCTCTGAGGTATTGAGAGTGAGTTTGACAGCATCTTGCCCTATTCAGGAGAAGCTTGGGTAAATCCCATTCATTTGGACTAGTCTGGATGAAGAAGGTGAAATTAATTCTTACCTAATAATTTCCTTTACTTTCATCAGACCAGTCCAGGACCCTCCCTGTGCTGTCAAATTGAGTTTTTATTCTTTGATCATACGCTGACATGATCGTGCAGAACTGTGAAAATTATTCTACTTCGAAGCAGGTGAAGTCATTCTAGTATTTTCTTTTACACCATATCCTTAATTTCTTTGTATTTCTGGATGTCCATTGGTAACAGAAAAAAAAGTTAAGAGATAAATACTGTTGATTTCTATTCAGTTTGTCCCTGATTAGCTTGTTACAGATAATACTGGCAGACTGAGATCTTCATGGTTTCTTGTAAGAGGTGACATCAGTGACCCTGTTATCGCTCGGTCTGCTGGTTGATGGACATAACCTTTTCTCTGGACTGGTCTGACTAGACAAGGAAAGGAAATTATCAGGTAGAACTAATTTCATCTTTCTCCTACAATTTCAAAGGTAGGAGGTGACATGACCTGATGAAGTACATTATATTTGTTTTTATTGAGAGAAGTATTTTATTAAAAGTAGAAATCACAAACATATTTTTTATGTTAGATTTTACAGTTTTGTAGTGTGACACTGTTTTTGACCCCTGAAGATGACAGCTGGGTGCCAAAATACCAGTGATGTGGTTTGACTACCTGGTGTCTTATAACTTTCTCAGACATTGTTTATCAGAGGTCTTGTTGAAGATTAGCATGGCACAACTTGTTTGTCTTAAAACTTGAAGCTGGGTAATCATTTCAACATTTATCACATTGGTTGAAACTTGAAATTTGAAGTGTGTGGTGATTCAGTATAATTTTACCTGCACAAAATAATTGGATTATAGTACGATTTGTGCACTAAATCATGTTTGTTTACTGGTGGATTTCAGAGTCTTCAATCAATTTTTTGACTAAATCTAGCATATTATATCATACCATCATCATACATGTATTTAATAGAATAATGGGTTAATTGTGCAATAGGATCTCCTTTTGTTTTTGTTACATTTCTTCTATGTTATCATATTGGGTAGCATTTAAAATGCTTCTGTATGTTTCCTAAAATTTCCCTGATTTTTCTGAGGTGGATTTTGCAACTTGGTTATATTTTCTTCCATTTCAGGAGGCTATCTTGCCCTTATTAGTAATGAGCTGACTTAAAACAACCAACCAAAACTTAAATGGATCATAGTGAACATCCGAATAGTGTAAAATAAAAAAATGCACAAAATATAAAAAATGTGAGACTCTCCCGTACAAACTTACATAGCTCACCTTGGCGGAGTAGAAGATGCTAGGCTTAATTAATCTCATAGAGTCTGGTAAAATCATAGGTCTCGCCATTCACACATCTAACAAAAATGAAAAACCAGAGCCACTATGCCTATGTTTCAAGATGAAAATCTGTGCCTGGGCAATTTCTGGACAATGATGTTTTATAAAACTTAACTGATACTAATTTGTTGTACAGATTGTAGATTTTCCAGTTCAAAAAGGTTTAGCAACTAACAGTGTTTTAACTATTAAAATTTTTACAAAATGCAGAATTTTTAAAAACTCAGCCAATCATAAATAAGGTAGACCAATCATAGTTCATGTGCAAAACTAGATATTCAGAGTAAAGAATACAAAAGAAATCACAAATCAACTTTCATAATATCTGGGGTTCTCAGTAAAAGAAAAACAAATCCCCAAACCTTTGCTTGCTTTCCAGCAAGTCATCTATCTGTTCTAGGTATGGTACAGCCCAATATGTAATTAGTATAAATTTATAGGCTAAAAAAAAAAATAAAATATAAGGGAAGAATCAAAAAGTAAAAGGAGCAATCTTATTGAAAACAGCAATATATACATTTTAAAATCCCCAAAACACAAGCAAATAAACTTTATTCAAAATATGCTATTTTAGAAACTTAAAATCCCAACATGGCAATAATGCTGACAGTTTTATGCCTGTTTCAAAGGGAAATATGAAAAGAAGAAAAACACTTTTTAATAATGCAAGGACCTCCATAAAGAGCTTTACGTGTGAATTTTACTTATCTGATGGTCCCATATCTGTTTTTTTTCTAGAGATCCAGAAGGAAGTGGCATATCTTGAGTCACTATAGAGAGGGCACCAGAAAACCTCTTCATGAAGAAACTCACAGCCTTAACACCACCTTCCTGGGTGGCAAAACTTTAAAGTATACAAAAAGCACTTGGGTTTCTCTTAATTGCAATGCTTTCTTTTTATGAATGTATGGTGTTAGCTATCGCATATATACATTTATTTTTATTTATTTTAAAAGATTTATATTCTGCACTCTACAGTGTTCAAAGTGCATTACAATAAAATTCTTAATGACAAAACATTCCTCATAATTAAAACAAAGCTTGAAAAAAAATTGCAGAAATAATGAATTAAAATAAAATTGGATATCCTCCTGCTGTGTCCTAAAACAACCTCCTACCACGTTAACATCTCATGGTTGTACGTCAAACACCTCACAAAATAGATGTGATTTTAAGGCTTTCCTGAATATGAATTTATCTTGTCTAATGGATTCTGTACACATGATCCATAGTAGGGGTCATGCACCTGCGAAGGCTCTTTCTCCTAGGACAAACAGGATCATAGTCCTCGCATATGGGTGACATCAGATGGAGCCCAGCACAGAAAACTTGTGTCAAAGTTTCTGCATTTTGACTAGGCACACTGAGCAATGCCCTATATCATGTGTCCCATGGAGTCCCTCTTCAGTCTTTTTCTCCAATGAGCTTTCCCCTTGAAGTGAAGTGAGCTTGTGGCTTTTCTTTGGAAATTGCCTTGGAAAACTTTCCACTGATAGATTTCACTTTTGTGTGTGTTTTCTTCAACACACGTCCCTCTTCAGTTCCCCTTAACCTCTCTGTCAGGTATTTTGACAGTTCAGTAAGTTTATTTTCGCTTCCGTTCTCCCTGTGGTGGCAGTGCCTCGGTCGCCCGCCGTTATCACCTGCCGTTCTTTTCTCTCTGTGTTCATATCAACATGGCCTCATCCGGTTTCCATTAATATCCCCAGTGCACAAGGACCATGTCCATCTCGGACCCACACAATGTGTGTATCCTCTGGAGCCATCTCATGACATCCGGGGTTGCTTGTGTGACCAGGTGACCCTGAAGGAGTGTCGCCCTTGACAAGAGAAGCTCTTCAGGTCGAGAGTCTGAGACATAGGCATTGGCACCGAAGGACCTTGGAGCTGCACCGATGGACACCAAGACATTGACAGGGCCATTGGTCCTGTCAATGCCACCGGTATAAAGGGGCACCAGGGACCGCCCCATGTCGGTCTCTTCCAGCTCGAGGATGGGTTCATTGTCAGCGATCTCTGCACCGAGGCAATCCGATGAAGCATGAGTACTGGTCACCTTCGATGCAGGGTGCCGGACTTCGGATGGCGATGGTGCATGACATGATGCCCTCGCAGCGACCCCACAATGAAGAGTACCCATGCTTCATTGATGCTGGGGGTTTGGAACTGTATCCACCAGGCCTGGTGTCAGTCGCTGATTCACCTTGGGCCTCTGAGGAAGATCTAGCTACCCCTCCTGCCTCCCAGTCAGTTTTGACATTGGTAGCTTTTGAGGAGGAGTTAGAGCATAGAGTCTAGCCGGCGGTCAAGTGGGCTCTGCGGGGCATTGAGTCAGTAGCACCGATGGTGCCGATACCTGTGCTCTCCCTGCTGGAATGTCTCGATGTGCTCATCAGTGTGTTACTGTCCCAGCTGGTGTCGGTTCCCAGGAGGCCATTGAAGCCCGGTGGGGGGGGCACCAATGCTTCCCCTGACCAATCCGGTGCTAGTTGTTGGCTCCTCTGAGGAATAAGCTCTATGAGGCTGGCAGGGGCACTAAGGCCTAAAGCCCCCCCCCCCCAATCCAGTTTTTTTTTTTTAAATTTTTTTATTTATGCTGATTTTTACAATCTTACAAAGAAGAAAAAGAATTTAATTACAGATTCTCAATTTTCAAATATTTCAGTAACATTTCTATTGAAAAGTGTATTATTTGTCTATAATAATAAAAAATAAGAAAAAAGAAAACTCCAGGTAGAAAAAAGAAATTTGAGCGGTCAAAGGAAAACCTTTTACAATTGAAAAGGAAGACTTATCCTAGATATATAATATATTTACAGCTTCGTTCCTATTGCTAATTTCAAGGGGGTTCAGAATCAAGAAATTTTCTCAACTGTGTTATTTTGAAATAAACATATTTTTGACCATTTCTCCAAACTTCACACCTACATGGATATTTGACAATCATTTTCCCACCCTTGCGTTGCACATCTGTTCTTAATTCTAGGAATTTTTTTCTCCTTAATTGTGTCATTCTGGAAAGATCTGGGTAAACCCAGATCTTTCCACCGTGGAAGTTTTCTGTTCTTTTTTTCATGAATAGTCTGAAAACAGCATCTCTGTCTACTGCAAAAACAAAGCTAACATGTAATGTTGTTCTATTTTCAATTTTAGAATCTAACATAGCTTCTAATATATCAGATAGATTTAATGATGCACCTTCAACTTTATTCCCTTCTGCGATATTACTCTTATTTTCAACATAGTATATTTTAGATATAGTGGGCATTGATTTTTCAGGCCACTTCAATATATGTGTTAAATACTCCTTAAACATATCTAAAGGTGGAACTAGATTAAGCCTAGGAAAGTTCAATACTCTTAAATTTAAGTATTTTTGTTGATTTTCAATCATTTCTAGTCTTATTATAAAGGACCGACAAGCGCCTGCGGGGAGGGCCCCCTTAACAGGGCGCTTGCCGGCAGAGCGACTGCCCCACCCCCACTACCCCCCTCCCACCCGCGGAGTCGCTTACCGCGGCGGCCGGGTGGAGGGGGGCCGGGTGGGAGCAAACGCCGCGAGGGATGGAGCGCTGAAGCCGGCCGGAGACCTCGGGGACCGGCGCATCGAGGGCGATGACGTCATCGCGCTGCGGCGCGGTGATGTCATCGGGCGGGCGCGCGCAGGCGCGCGAATCCTGGCCCGGGGTCTCGCGGGACTTCGGGCGCGAATTCGGGCCCGAGATCTCGCGAGACCTCGGGACTTAAAGGCAGGGCGAGCGCCAGACCAGGCCCTTTTCGCTGGCCGGCGCTCGCGTTTGGAACAGAGCCGGAGAGGATTTCAGCCGCGATCACGCGGTCGGATTAAAAAAAAAAAAAAAAAAACGAGAGAAATTGTCGGCAGGCACTCCGGGCGCCCCCCGATAGGACCCGGAGACCCGAAACGCCGATTTAAAGGCCCAGCGGCTCCTGGAGCAGAGGAGGAGCCCAGGACACGTGGGGGGTGAGTCTGGTGGTCGGCCAGGATCGTGCGGACAAGCGGTCCCAGCGCAGGAAGTGAGCAGGCAAAGCAGCTACAGCGGAGATCGGGGTCTGGAGAGCACAGAGGCAGCTGGGAGCTACCGGAGACACCCCGAGGCGAACAGAGGAACGTCGGATTGAAGGGGAAGAAGCCCTGCGCCTGCACAAGGACCCAGAAGGACCGGAAGGAGCCCCTGGGGCACAGGGAAGACCGCAGCGCTGATCACCGCAAGTAGCAGGGCTGGCTACCGGGAAACGCAGCCATCCAGCCAGGATTCCAGAGACTGCATACTGAACTGTGTGTACTAACCTCGATCGCCCCCCCTCACGACCGTGGGCCGGCTTGCCTTTCACGGGTCTGGGAAGCGATATTGACCGAACGTCGAGGGGGCTGCGGATTTGCGGGAGCCGAGGGAAGGCGTCGCCTAGCGTGCGTACGGAAATGGCTGGTAAAGGAGCAAAGACAGCCCCGGAACCGAGGCAGACAAGGGGGCGCAGCCGGCAGGCGAAGGTGGCGGAACCACGACCTGCGAGGGCAAGGAAGCCTGATGGTGCTGGAGAGGGAGGCCAAGGCCGGGGAAAACGCCCTAGGACAGAGTCAAGACACAAAGAAAGGGGCAAGCGGAGACCGGCAGCGGAGACAAGAGTGCGACAGAGAGGAACGCGAAGGGGCGGACACCGGCGGAGGACACGACCGGAACACTGCCCGCATCCGGACCGTACAGTGCCCCACCATGGGGCTGGCCCGTCTGGCCCCCAACGGGGCCCTCTGGAGCAGGGGCAGCGTCATCAGCAACGCCAGTACAGGGAGCATACCCCTACAGCCAGAACGCATGGCAAGCCTCAATGTACCCTCCATGGTGGCAGGTCCCACCTCCATGGTACACGGCACCAGCGGGCGGCAACGCCTCAGCGGGAGCCCGCACACTGGGAGTGGAGGTCGCCAAGCAGGTGGCGATGGAGAAGGACATACCCAGCGGGGAGGCCGGCACAGAGAGTAGAAACCGGCCCCCGGCACCGCGGGAAGCGGAGGAGCGAGCCGAGGAGACAGGGAGGCATCGCGAAGCAGCGGCGTCGTCGGGAGACGCAAAAGGCAAGAGGACTAAACGAAAGAGAAATAACGGTGACTCCAGTGAGGAATCCTCCGAGGAGGAATCCGATGAGAGTGAGGCAGCGGCTGACTCCCCGGTCAAAACACCGCAGGAGATAGCGTCAGCCGCTGCGGCCGCAGTAGCCCTCCCCAATTTGGCAGAGCTGTGGGAGAGCGTGCCAAAGGTGTTACGCAATAAGATAAGGAAGCGTGAATATATTGATATTTTTTCAATATTAGAGGGCAGGAAAGGGGCGGCCGAGAAGAAAAAGGGAAAGAAAAAGGAGGACCAGAAAGAAGGGGGGGTAAAGGTGCCCAGGAACATAACTAATTGGACCAGGGCATTCTTAAGAATGATAAGCGTCATAGGGCGGGAGGATCCATCCCAGTACGCCCCGATGCTGAGTTATGCTGATTCCATATTGGAGGCCTATAAGGAATATCAGGGGTGGTGCTGGCTGAATTATGATGAGAAGTTCAGGGACAGAATGGAGGAGAACGGGAACTTGTCATGGGCAGCACAGGATGTAGGATTGTGGCTACGCCAGATGACCAGTAAGGTTATGGAGGCAGGGGCCTCGCGAAAAGCGGTTCGGCCGCATAGCGGTGCGACGAGCGCGAGCAGCAATTCGTGGGGGGAAAGCGGTAACAACAGGGTGTGTTGGCGTTTCAATAAGGCGGGGTGCAGTTTCCAGGACTGCAAGTTCAAACACATATGTTCATTATGTGAGGCGCCGCATCCGGCATCGAAATGTGCGAGGAAAGGCCAGGGGACGGCGGCGGGGAGTAATGGGAAAGGGAGGTAAGGAAGTATTTCAGAAGGCACCGTCCCCGGTGTGTGTGGCAGCCATGCTGGGGTGGTTAGCCATATACCCCAGGAGACGGGAAGCGGAACAGTTGAGGGAGGGCTTTGAGCAAGGTTTTAGGATACCTTTCCAAGGGACGGTTAAGGGCATAAGTTACAGGAATTCCTCATCGGCAACAAGATTGGCAGACATAGTGCAACAGAAAGTGGATAGGGAGATCGAATTGGGCAGGATGGCGGGACCATTTGCGGACCCCCCGTTCGCGGAGATGATGTTGTCACCTTTGGCAGTGGTGCCCAAGAAGGAACCGGGGGAGTTTCGGTTAATACAAAACCTCTCCTCCCCGACGGGGTCCTCGGTGAACGATGGCCTCCCAGCGGAGGCGTGCACCGTTCAATACACGTCCTTCGAGGCCGTGGCGTTGGTCAGGCGCTGCGGGGAAGGGGCCCTAATGGCTAAGGCGGATATTAAGTCGGCCTTTCGATTGCTCCCCGTACACCCTGACAATTTTCCCATATTAGGTTTCCAATTTCGGGGTTCTTACTTTTTTGACAAGTGCATGCCTATGGGGTGTTCGGTCTCCTGCGCTTACTTTGAAATGTTTAGTAGTTTTTTGCAATGGGTCTTACAAAAAAGGGCGGGGACCGATAATGTGGCACATTATCTGGATGATTTTCTATTCGTGGGCCCGGCCGGCACGAATACATGCCAAAAAACACTGGTGGCATTCCAGGCGATGGCGGCTGATTTCGGGGTCCCACTAGCAGGGGAAAAAACTGAGGGCCCAGCTACGACCCTATCATTCTTAGGGATCGAACTAGACACGCAGGCCATGACGTCGCGGCTGCCGCTCGAGAAGTTAAACAAATTGCGGGGTATGCTCAGGCAGGCACTGGCCAGCAAGAAGACGACTTTGGTAGGCTTACAATCTATAATAGGGAGCTTGAACTTCGCATGCAGGGTCATCCCGATGGGTAGGGCTTTTCTGAGGCGGCTGGCAGATGCAACAAAAGGGGTCAGGCGGCCGCAACACCGAATCAGAATCACGAGCCCAATTCGAAAGGAAGTGGCTATGTGGCTGGAATTCCTGGACAATTTTAACGGGGTATCCATGTGGCAGGAGGAGGCGAGGTCAAGCCAGGACCTAGATATATACACGGACGCATCGGGCGGATGGGGCTTTGGGGCATACTGCCAGGGCGCATGGTGCGCAGCACCGTGGCCAGAGGAGTGGAGGCAGAGCGGGCTAGTAAAAAACATAACATTCTTAGAGTTATTCCCGATCCTGGTGGCCATTACGGTCTGGGCACAGAGGCTGTGCAACAAAAAGATCATTTTCTGGTCGGATAACATGGCCGTGGTGACCGTGATTAACAGGCAGGCGGCCCGTTGCTCTAAGGTGGCCGCGTTGTTGAGGGAAGTGGTCCTACAGGGCTTGCGAACGAACATGACAATCAGAGCTAAACATGTACCGGGCATCCATAATCAGGTGGCAG
The DNA here is from genome assembly GCF_901001135.1 of Rhinatrema bivittatum. NCBI lineage: Eukaryota > Metazoa > Chordata > Amphibia > Gymnophiona > Rhinatrematidae > Rhinatrema > Rhinatrema bivittatum. The sequence continues at coordinate 535,918,724 of NC_042617.1, forward strand.
ATGCTTTATCTAGGGCTAAGTGGGATCTCTTTCGTCAACAGGTGCCGGAGGCGGAAGCGGAAGGAGTTCCAATACCAAAACAATTATGGCAGATTGGAATGATACGGAATGGGGGTTGCTGAGGTCATCGGTGGCCCCAGCAACTTGGAAAGCATACTGCAAAGGGTTTTCTAGCGTACAAACATTCTTGCAAGGGCAGGGATGGCAAGGGGGGCATATAGAGGGTAGGCTCATAGAGAGGTTCGTGGCATGGGCGAAGGAGGAAGGGATGTCCAGAGGATCGACAGTGAATCAACTGGCAGGTTTTGCATTCTTTGCAAAAGCACAGGGCTTAGGTGACCCCATGGATAACTTCATGGTTAAGAAGCTGTTAGCCGGCTGGGCCAGAAGCACTGTCTGGAAGGGGGACAAGAGGCGGCCAATAACCCATGAGATATTGGTGAGTCTATGGCACGCGGTAGCTAAGGTAGCGTCAGAGGGATTCGAAGTGATTCTTTTTAGAGCCGCTTTCTGCACGGCTTTCTTTGCAGCCTTAAGGGTCAGTGAATTGGTGGCAGCATCCAAAACGGATAAAGGAAACGATGGCATACTTCATGCCAACGTCACAGTCCAGGAACAGGGCATTACCATAAGGGTGCATAAATCTAAAACGGATCAAAGGGCAAAGGGGGTGGACATAAGGCTAGCAAGGGTGCCATCACAGGTGACCTGCCCGGCACAAAACATGGAAAATTACTTACAAATCAGACCACGGGGGGGCGCCCACTTATTAATTCATAAGGACGGGGTGCCGTTAACCAAATTTCAGTTTGCGGCAGTACTGCGGAGGGTAGTGGAAAGCGTGGGTTTGAACCCGGAGGAATTCAGTACGCATTCCTTTAGAATTGGGGCCGCCACTAGTGCGGCACAGGCGGGCCTGCCCATGGAGGTGATCCGAAGGATAGGCAGGTGGAGATCAGCAGCAGCAAATAGGTACGTGAGGCAGGGAGGGGTTGAGAATGGTCAGTAACGAAGGAATTCATATCTCGCCCGCAGGTCCATTCTCCCGGAGGAAGGTAGTATGGTTGGTAGGACACTCTTTCGTGCACTGGGCGGCTCGGCGGGCTCGGGAGAGACCATACGGCACGCACCTGGGATTGGCACCGCGGGGAGTCGGTGTGACCTGGATGGGAATCAGAGGCATGAAATGGGGTCGATTGATCCCGGAATTACAGAGCAGCTTACGCGCAAGGCAAAAGCCGGATGTCATAGTTATTCATTTGGGAGGCAACGACTTGGGGGAAATTACAGCAAAGCAGTTGATTGATAGTATAAAAAGGGATTTGGAAGCAATAAGGGAGATGGCCCAGGGAACAGCCATAGTGTGGTCGGAGATCATACCCAGGCTAAAATGGCAGGGTGACAAGCTATGGTGCAGAGGGCGCAAGAAGGTGAACAGGCAGATTGAAGTCTGGGCCCCGAAGGTGGGCATGGCAACGATTCGGCACGACTGGGCAGATGAGCCATGCATAGGTCTGTATAGACCGGACCTGATACACCTATCGGATGTCGGGTACGACCTGTTCAACAATGCGATACAAGAGGCGCTGGAGCATGCGCTGAATGAAGTTGGGCCGCAGTAGGGGAATTGGGGGACCCATGGGGTTTGGGGGGGCCCGGGACAAGTGTAACACTGTCCCGGTCTGGTGGCGGGGGTACCCGAGTTAGGGGGGGGCCAGGAGGGGCCCGGAGGACACGGTGGACAAACCGTGGTCACAGGTGAAGGAAAGTGCGTAGAGGTGGGCGTGGGCTGCCCGGGGGATGGCCCCATGGCTTGGACATGGCGGGGGGCCGGTCAGAGCGTATGGCGGACTGGCTAAAATGGCGGACGCCGGTACGAAGCCCGGTATGGTAATATTTGACGAACGCACTAATACTCGGGTACCGAAAGTTTGGTTTTATATTAATAATTAATAAAAGCTGCGGCCTATTTTCACCAATATTGGAGTATGTGTGGTTAATGGATGGTGATAAGGTAAGGGGGGAGGGGGAGAGAGCACGGCGGTGCAAGCTGCCACTTATGTAATATCTCAGTTTTTGTAAACCTGCCAAGGAGATAAAAAATGGTGACAAAACATTTTTCAGATACATCAGCGAAAAGAGAAAGGTCCAAAGTGGTATAGTGAAATTGAAAGGTGGTAATGATCAATGTGTGGAGAGAGACGAAGAAATGGCAGAAATATTAAACGAATACTTCAGCTCTGTGTTCACTAAAGAAGACCCTGGAGAAGGACCATCTCTAAACAACAAGAAACTGGAGGGAAGGGGAATAGATGAAAATCCTTTTACAGTAGAAAATGTGTGGGAAGAGCTAAAGAACCTGAAAGTGGACAAAGCCATGGGGCCTGATGGGATTCATCCAAGGATATTGAGGGAGCTCAGAGATGTTCTGGCGGGTCCGCTGTGTGACCTGTTCAATAGATCCCTAGAAACGGGAGTGGTGCCGAGTGATTGGAGAAGAGCGGTGGTGGTCCCGCTTCACAAGAGTGGGAACAGGGAAGAGGCAGGCAACTACAGACCGGTTAGCCTCACTTCAGTGGTGGGAAAAGTAATGGAGTCACTGCTGAAAGAGAGAATAGTGAACTATCTACAGTCTGGAGAATTGATGGACCAGAGGCCGCATGGATTCACCAGGGGAAGATCCTGTCAGACAAATTTGATTGACTTTTTTGACTGGGTAACCAAGGAATTGGATCAAGGAAGAGCACTAGATGTCATCTACTTGGATTTCAGCAAAGCTTTTGATACGGTTCCGCACAGGAGACTGGTGAATAAAACGAGAAACTTGGGAGAGAGTGCCGAAGTGGTGACCTGGATTGCAAATTGGTTGACGGACAGAAGACAATGTGTGATGGTAAATGGAGCCTTCTCTGAAGAGAGAGCGGTTTTAAGTGGTGTACCGCAAGGATCGGTGTTGGGACCGGTCCTGTTCAATATCTTTGTGAGCGACATTGCGGACGGGATAGAAGGTAAGGTTTGTCTTTTTGCGGATGACACTAAGATCTGCAACAGAGTGGACACGCCGGAAGGAGTGGAAAGAATGAGATGGGATCTAAGGATACTGGAAGAGTGGTCGAAGATATGGCAGCTGAGATTCAATGCCAAGAAGTGCAAAGTCATGCATATGGGGAGTGGAAATCCGAATGAACTGTACTCGATGGGGGGGGAAAGGCTGATGTGCACAGAGCAGGAGAGGGACCTTGGGGTGATAGTGTCTAATGATGTGAAGACAGCGAAACAAGGCGATAGCAAAAGCCAGAAGAATGCTGGGCTGCATAGAGAGAGGAATATCGAGTAAGAAAAGGGAAGTGATTATTCCCTTGTACAGGTCCTTGGTGAGGCCTCACCTGGAGTACTGTGTTCAGTTCTGGAGACCGTATCTACAAAAAGACAGACAAGATGGAAGCGGTACAGAGAAGGGCGACCAGGAAGGTGGAGGATCTTCATCGGATGACGTACGAGGAGAGATTGAAGAATCTAAATATGTATACCCTGGAGGAAAGGAGGAGCAGAGGTGATATGATACAGACTTTCAGATACTTGAAAGGTTTTAATGATCCAAAAACAACGACAAACCTCTTCCGTAGGAAAATAATCAGCAGAACCAGGGGTCACGATTTGAGGCTCCAGGGAGGAAGATTCAGAACCAATGTCAGGAAGTATTTCTTCACGGAGAGGGTGGTGGATGCCTGGAATGCCCTTCCGGAGGAAGTGGTGAAGACCAGAACTGTGAAAGACTTCAAAGGGGCGTGGGATAAACACTGCGGATCCATAAAGTCAAGAGGCCGCCAATGAAGAGTGGGTGACTCGCCAGAATGATGGCTATTGACACAATACCCTTATTAAATAAACATACACATGCTTACTGTGACTCCTACATCACTCTAAGCTTCTACAGCAAGAGGTAATGGAAAAAAGGATTTGCACTCACAAAGAGGGGAGTAGCTGGCTTGTTACGGCGGTTACTACCCCAAACCAAATATGCCTGATACTTCACTTTCAATGCATATCCAGCATGGTTCTCTGCTTCATCGGCATGGGAGAAAGACTGATACATCACACATTTCCAGCATAGCTCTCTGCTTCAACAGCAGGGGGGAAAAAAAAAAAACAAAAACAAAAAACTGATGCTTCACGCATATCCTGCATAGCTTCAACGACAGGGGTGAAGAAAAAAAGGATTCGCAATCACAAAGCGAGGAGTAGCTGGCTTGTTACGGCGGTTACTACCCCAAACCAAATGTGCCTGATACTTCACTTTCAATGCATATCCAGCATGGCTCTCTGCTTCAACAGCAGGGGAGAAGAAAAAAAACCCAACAAGGGCTGTACAACGTAGTCTAGGTAAAACAAATAAGCATGGGTTTAGCTTGCTTATCGAGGCGGTTACTGCCCCTACTACCCCTAACTAATCAAGCTAGATATTTCACTTGGATGCAGCTCCATCACTGCTCTCTACATTAATGGTGGGGGTGGAAGGGGAATAGAACAAGGAGCTAAGAGAAACAGATAAGAATGAGAGAAAAAATGTGTGAGGCTTGCTGGGCAGACTGGATGGGCCATTCGGTCTTCTTCTGCCGTCATTTCTATGTTTCTATGTCTATGTTTGGAGACAAGTTTCAAGTGCTTCCAATCTTAATTCCATCACTTGTTTTTCTTTATCCATTTTTCCTATTGAAGATTCTAAATTTTTTGATTGAAGGTTTGCTTCCATATTTTGCTGCGTTAATTTTACTATTGCAGTTTCCAGAGATACAATAGCAGACCATAGAGAATCCAAAGTTATTTCATTAGGTTTGATTGGCAATATTTTCAGATCTGTTCCTGATTCTTCTTTCCCCTTTTTAGCTAGGTCCTCTCCATTACCTTCATTTATTAAAGAGGAAATATGAAATAATTCTTTCGAGATTACTTGTGGCGGTGGAGGGGTACACGGAGCACCCGGGGCTGAGAGATGTTTCTGTCGGTAGATCAGGCACCCGCTCAGTGCCACCATCTACAATGACCACTTCCTCCAGTTGCAATCTAGGAGTGGATGAGAAAAATGCTGGTATCTGGGATTGAATTGGCTCAGATAATGGAGAGGATATTGTTGCCCCTCTTATCTTTGCCTTTCTTTTTGTATGCGGCATTTTTGTTAGGAAATATATTGATACCAAGTATTACTCTCTCCAAAATCTTCTAAATTTAATAATTCTATCCTGGACGGTTTGGGAGCGTTAGAAAGTTGAAAGTAATTACTCACTTTTCATAATGTCCAAGCTAGACCAGATACTTCTTTATGGCGACCCGCGCCGGGACGGCGACAAGCGCCGAGGGAGACTGGGTTTTAAGGACGCCAGTCCCAGGATGATGACGTCAGCGTTGTGGTCCGTGGGCGGCGCTCCGGGGACCGGGAAGCAGGGCTCCTCCACCCCTCCACCAAGCTGGAAATCGTGGGCTCACCAGGCAATTTTTTAGGTAAAAAGAATCTCTTTTCTCCGCTCCTTCTCCACTAAAACGCCGAGGGAGACTGGGTTTTAAGGACGCCAGTCCCAGGATGATGACGTCAGCGTTGTGGTCCGTGGGCGGTGCTCCGGGGACCGAGAAGCAGGGCTCCTCCACCCCTCCACCGAGCTGGAAATCGTGGGCTTACCAGGCGATTTTTTAGGTAAAAAGAATCTCTTTTCTCCGCTCCTCCACCAAAACGCCGAGGGAGACTGGGTTTTAAGGACGCCAGTCCTAGGATGATGACGTCAGCGTTGTGGTCCATGGGCGGCGCTCTGGGGACCGGGAAGCAGGGCTCCTCCACCCCTCCACTGAGCTGGAAATCGTGGGCTCACCAGACGAATTTTTAGGTAAAAAGAATCTCTTTTCTCCGCTCCTTCTCTCCCCCCCCCCCCCCCCCCCCATCCAGTTTTGCTGGCACCAGTTCCACCTGTGCCAATGCCTCTGGACAAAGGCCGAGCACCTAGGGTCCCATCCCATCCCCTGTGGATTACAGGGAGGATGAGGCCCCGTATGCCCCCTGGCAGGATGCAACTGTGGAATCCTCCAATGAGCATTCAGAGGGTCTCCCCTCAGCACAATCTCCTCCAGAAGAATGAAGGAAGTCTCCTTTGGAGGAGCTGACATTTGCAGGTTTTGTGAGGGTGATGGCTGAGGCTATCGCTTTTCAGTTGATAATGGAAGAGGATGCCAGGCACAAGCTACTGGAAATCCTCCAGTTCGTGGTGGCTTTTAAAGAGATTGGGGCAGAGATCTTTAAGGAGTTGCTGAGGATCTGGGAGGAAAGCTTCACGGTACCTTCTGTAAACAGGAAGGTGAATGGGGTTTACTTCGTCCAAAGGCTACCATATTCGAAAAGTGTTAGCTGTCAAACCAATCGGTAGTGGTTGAATCCTCTCTCAAGAGGGCCAAGCACTCTCGCACCCATGCCTTGGCACCCCCTGGGAAGGATCATGCAGCGATGAACACTCTTGGGAGGAAAGTATTCTAGGGCAGTGGTTCTCAACCGTCGCCAAGCACACGCAGGTGTGTCGCCACACTTCCCGGTCCCCTGCTGACCCTCGCTCCCCCTACCCGAGGAAGATAGGTCCTCCACCTGAGTTTAAAACGCGGAATGCGGCAGGAGAGCTGAAGTCACTGGCAGCGGCATGCTCTCTTCTTCCCGCCCCCCCTCGCGGCCCCGAAGAGGAAGTGGTGAGCAGTGGGTGCGTGCACGGGAAGAAGAGACCATGCTAGTGCAGGCAGCGTCAGCCCGAAGAAGAGAAGAGAGCCGCAGCCTGAGGAATGAACAACGTGGCTCTGAGAAAAACAAAGCACAACGTCAACCCCCGCCGCCGAAGGGTCTCCGCGGGGGCTGAAAGTGAAGGAGGTTGCTGCTGCTTTTAGGGTTGAAGTGGAAGAGGCTGCTGCTGTTGCTAGTTCGGGGGGGGGAGGGGGGAGAGTGAGTGAATGAGCAAGCATATGTGTTTGAGGTGCTGTGTGTATGTGTGTGAGTGAGAGCATGTATGTGAATGATTGAGGCCTGTAATGTGAAAGAGAGTATGTGTGTGAATGAGAGCCTGTGTGTGAGAGAGCATGACTGGAAGTGTATGACTGAGAACCTGTATATGTAAGTTTGTGGTTGAAAAACCTGTTTGTGTGAAAGAGTATGTGTGTGTGATTGAGATCCTTTGTGTGTGAGAGAGATCATGTGTATGTATGATTAAGAGCCTGTGTGTATAAGTAAAAGAGAGACTATGTGTGTCTGTGTGTGATTAAGAGCTGGTTTAGGGAAGGGAGCATGTGAGTATGTAATTGAGAGCCTATGTTTAAATGAGAGAAAGAGAGCGCGCATGTGAATGAGTCCGTGTGTGAGAGAAAAAGACAAGCATGTATGTGATTGAAAGCCTATATGTGTAAGTGTGAAAAGACAGACAGCATGTGTGTAATTAAGAGCCTATATAAGTGAGAGAGAAAAAGCATGTTTATATGTGAGGGACTGAGAGCCTATGTAAGTGAGAGAGCATGTGTATATGTGAGTTATTTAGAGCCAGTGTGAGAGAGCAAGAGGAGAAAGTTGCAAGCAAACAATCCCTCCTGCTAATTCAAAACAATCTCAGGGCACCTGGAGATCAAACATTCCCAGGTATGCAGAGCAAAACATTTTTTGTATCCTTATTATTTTTCATTATTGGGCCTTTGTGTCTGCTATTTTGAAATATTTTATTGGTATCTAGAAACTTTGATATGTGGTTAGTGCAGTTAGTGTAGCTGGGTTCAAAAAAGGTTTGGATAAGTTCTTGGAAGAGAAGTCCATTAACTGCTATTAATCAAGTTTACTTAGGGAATAGTCACTGCTATTAATTGCATCAGTAGCATGGGATCTTCTAGGTGTTTGGGTAATTGCCAGGTTCTTGTGGCCTGGTTTGGCCTCTGTTGGAAACAGGATGCTGGGCTTGATGGACCCTTGGTCTGACCCAGCATGGCAATTTCTTATGTTCTTATGTTCTAATTATTGGATATTCCATTCATCAGCTGTTTTGAAATCTGTTCTTTTTGTTAGTATGGTTTTGCTGCTATTGATTTTATATTTCTTGATTTGTTTTATAAGGACTGGTGATGTTTCTCTTTTTCCTTTGTTACACTGCATACAGAGACTCTGGCTTGTTGCAGTTTCCATTTCGGTTTTTGTCTGCACGCTTCTAGTTATGCGTTTTGGTCTCTTTATTCTTTGTTAGGTGAGGGTCAGCACATGTGATTCAGGTGAGGTTTTCTGCTGGCGTGTAGTTTCTGTGTAGGGCTCTATGGTAGCCTGGCTTGCTCCGTTTTCCTAATAGGAGGTGTACTGATGTCTTAAGGCCTGGTGTAATATTTTCTGTGTTGCCTTTTCTTAAGTAAGGTGTTTACTGTTTGAGTACTAGAAATTGGTGCTGTTTTGGTGTGGAATGTTTACTATTTATGCAATTTCTGTTCAGACAGTATATGTATCTTTCCCTTCTGTCATTCTTAACAATAAAAATAATACTGGGCTTTTATTTTTTATTTCCACCGTGAATTGTGCAGTGTGTCACACATGTGAGCGTGGTCTGTCAGGTGTGTCACGATGGGGAAAAAGGTTGAGAACCACTGTTCTAGGGGGCCATGCTTCTTGCTTGCATCACCTCCTACCAGCTCTACATGAGCCAATACTCACGCAACCTCTGGAAGCAGCTGTCTTAACAGCAGCAAGACACCACCTTCTTGCTGGTGCATCAGGGCCTGGAGTTTGGAAAACAAAAGGTTTGGTCAACCTACAATGTTTTTGAGAGGGTGGTGGGGGTCTTTGCAGCAGGAATCGGCACCTGCAGACTCGCATGTTTGTGGGCCTCGGATCTCCAACCGGAGGTACAGGAAAGACTCGCTGAGCTGCCATGTACAGGAGAGAATCTCTTCGGGGGATAATATGAGGGTCGTGCTGGCCCAGTTGCAGGATCACCATGAAACCCTCCAGCACCTCTCCGCCAGCACTTCAGACCCACCCTCCTCAGGCAAGAGTTCTGCGAGGCAGGGTCAGAGGAGGTCTTTCTAGCACCAGAGGATGTGCTATCCTCCTGCTCCTCGCTCCTGTTCACAGAGGGTGAGCTCTCGTGAACATCCCAGGCACCAGTGCACTCCCAAGCCCTAGCCGGTGCCCCAGCCAAATTCTGGGATGGGGTTGTGACTGGATTGTAGGGAGCAATTGTAGCCAGCCAAGTGTACCTGAGATGCTGTACCCCCTGTTGGTGGCAGGCTATGGTTCTTCATGAATCAGTGGCCCAGTATAACCTTGGACCAGTGGGTTCTATCCATTGTTCATCAGGAATACCAAAGGAACCTGTTGGGTGTCCTAAATTCTTCACTGTACCCATTTTGTGGGGTCAATAGTGCATCAGGCGGTACTGTTAAGGAAGCTCTCTGCCTTCTTAACGACGAGAGGGGTCTAACTGTCCCACCAAGGCAAACAAAGCAAGGATTCTACTTCCAGTATTTCCCGATTCCAAAGAGCACAGGGGGACTTCGTTCCATCCTAGATCTGAGGGCCTTGAACAAGTTTCTAAAAAAAGAAAAGTTCAAGATGCTTTCCCTGGGCACCCTGATTCCCCTCTTGCAAAAAGGTGCTGGCTATGCTCCCTCAATTTAAAAAATGCATACACTCATGTTGAGATCTTCCCAGGCCACAGGAACCATCTCTGATTTGTGGTGGGAAAACAGCACTTCCAGTACAGAGTGTTGCCCCTGGGGCTAGCATTTGACCCCACGTGTCTTTACAAAATGCCTGTTAGTCCTCACAAAACCCACCCGCCACTCCGCGGAGTTAGGTTTCTCCTATTTTTTTTTTGTCAATTATCGTAATTCTATGATATGAGACTGAAGAGGGACACCATGTGTATGTGTGGTATAGGGCATGCTGGACATGCTCAGTGTGCCTAGTCAAAGTTCCAGAAACTTTGACATATGTTTTCTCTGCCAGGCTCCGTCCGATGATGTCACCCATGTGTGAGGACTAACATCCTGCTGTCCTCGGAGAACATCAAGTTACAGGTAAGCAACTCGGCTTTCTCTGGTCTGTCAGATGAACCAGCTTTGTAGATGGGGTGACTAAAAGACCCTGATTTGAGGAGCATAGCCTCTGTGAATGGTTGATAAATTCTGAGTACAGAGTTCATCCATGGATTACCAGTATTAAATATCTTACAATAGCTTGTCTATTACCCACATTTTTCATAAATATGATTTATATGTGGCAAAAGCGAGCAATAGAGTATAATCCACCAAAAGCAGGATAACTGAAGAATCATCATCCTATCAATAGCTGCTTAATTTCTTTCAAACTCTATATTCCTGTAGGTGGGAATTTCACACCATAGAAACCAGACCACCTCAAATTATTCGCGCTATTATAAATGGATCTCCCTCTATGAGCGGCATGGATACACTTTGAAGGAAATAAAGCAGATATTTGAGACTGTAGATATAAAGCTACCAATATTTGTGTCCTTCCATATATAAAGCATACACAAGTTAAAAACGTGTCTAGTGCAATTTAATTTATTGTAAGTAGTTTCTGTTTATACAGAGAGAAGTATACATTTTTACATTAACTGGAAAGATAAATTAGCAGTACCTATCAGAGCTAATTCTACTCTGGAGACAAAAAAAAACAGAATTCCAACCTTCCCATAATGCAGGGGTGCCCAACAGTGGTCTTCAAGAGCCATAAGTAGGCATGTTTTTCTGGATATCCACAATGAATATGCATGATATACAGTTGTATGTACTATCATATGCAAATATATCATGCATATTGTCACGGCTCACCGTCCTTGGGGCCTCGGGTATCGCCCTTCCACCTTCCGTCCCAGCGAACGAGGCCTCGAGAGTTGGACGACTCACGCAAATCCCTGGGTCCGTGCTTCCGCTGGCCCTGGTTTGGCGGGGCTCCGAGGCTCCCTTCAAGCAGGATTTGGGGGTAGGTGAACCCCTTCCCCAATCCCCAAAGACAACACAGAGAGCTCGCTAGTTCCTTTCAAGCACTTTATAACATAACACAAACCTGTACATGAGGCTTCCTCCCATCCCCTTCCAGCCCTCCGGTTTTCTTACCAGCAGGCCTCTTAGGGCGTAACCATTTGTTTCTTATGCCTGGCGCTTATTACCAGATCTAACATAACAGGCCCCTCTAGAGCCCTCCTCCCTGGCCTTCCCTTTAGCCTCAGGAGTGTACTTCCCCTCCCCCAACTTACTCAGTATCCATATACGAACTGGAGGACTCTTCTCCCCCTGAACCTACCTCCATCTCTTCCTCCTCTGACTCCCAAGAGTTGGGCTTTTGTGGCCATTCCCACCAAGTGGGCACACCCTCTTCCTCCACTTCCATGAACTCATCAGTGTCTAGCTCATCATGGTCTATGTCTAACACCTGTTCACCTTCAGGCTCTCCTCCCAAGTCAGGTGGTGTTTCAGGAAACCTGGGATTCGTAGTTCTTCTCATCTTTCCCTGCGCCCCCTGCTGTCTGGGTTTGGTACTCGCGTTGCTTTTAAGGTGGCTTGGCAGCTCCTGCCTGCGGCCGGGCTGCACCACATCACACACCCCCCCCCTTAAAAAAACCCTGGAACTCTTGGTGACAGGCGTTCCCACCCCCTCCCCCAGGCGGGAAAGAAAGTCCGCATTGACGTGGTCCTTGCCCGCCCTATGGCGAACCTCAAAGCAATACGGCTGTAGCGCCAAGTACCATCTGGTTAGACGTGCGTTAGAGTCCCTCATGACATGGAGCCATTTCAAGGGGGCATGATCCGTAACAAGGATAAAGGGGCGGCCAGCCAAATAATACTTCAGAGAATCGATCGCCCACTTCACTGCCAAGCATTCCTTTTCAATAGTGGCGTATTTGCGCTCATGCTCATGCAACCGACGGCTAAGGTACAGTACTGGGTGTTCGTCCCCATATTCACTTTGGGAGAGAACGGCCCCTAATCCCGTCCCTGATGCGTCCGTCTGTAATACGAAGGGCAGAGCAAAATCCACGGCTTTCAATACCGGATCCCGGCATAGGGCTCCCTTAAGGTACTCGAACGCGGAGGCGGCGGGCTGTGCCCAGCCCAACTGATTCGGGGTTCCCTTCCTTAGCATGTCATTTAAGGGACATGCCCGGTCAGCGAACCGTGGAATAAAGCGTCTGTAATAGCCTACCAGACCTAGGAAGGCCCTCAACTGCTTCTGCGTCACCGGCCTAGGGTAGTCCCGAATACACTGGATCTTGTCTAGCAAGGGTTTGACCACCCCCTTCCCCACTACATGCCCCAAGTACTTGACCTCTCTTTGGGCCAGGCGACATTTCGCCGGGTTAACCGTCAAACCCGCTTCCCTTAATGACTGGAGCACCGCTTGGACTTTCACGAGGTGGGAGGCCCAATCAGTGGAGTGAATTATGACATCGTCCATGTATGCCGCAGCATAATCCAGGTGTGGGCGTAGCACTATATTCAAAAGGCGCTGACAGCTGGCAGCAGCGCCCTGCAACCCAAAAGGCATGCGCACGAAGTGATATAGGCCCACCGGGGTGGCGAATGCTGTTTTTTCCCGTGACTCCCGATCTAAAGGTATTTGCCAATACCCTTTTGTGAGGTCTAGGGTGGTTAAATAGTGAGCCGTCCCCAGCCTTTCCACTAGCTCGTCTACTCGGGGCATAGGGTATGCATCAAAACTAGAGATGGCATTTACAAGCCTAAAATCTATGCAGAAGCGCAAGGTCCCATCGGTCTTGGGTACCAGGACTATGGGGCTACACCATGCGCTGCTAGATTCCTCAATAACCCCTAACTGTAACATCTCCTCTACTTGCTTTGTAACTTCCGCCTGCATAGCCTCAGGTAACCGATAGGGCCTCCTTCTGACCACCTTCCCCATTTGGGTTGATATGCTATGGGTGACAAGTGTTGTACGGCCCGGCAATGGGGAAAACACATCCCCCGCCCGGCTCACTATCCTCTCCATTTGGGCCCTTTGTAAGGGGGTCAAGTCCACCCCTATGTTTACTCCCTCCTGAAGACCCAGATCCCGCACCTGGGGTCCCAGTTCCTCTTCATCCTCGGGCACCCGACCCGCTGACAGACTCTCCCTCTCTATCCATGGCTTGAGCAAATTGACGTGGTAGACCTGCGGGCGTTTATGACCCACCCTGACCCGATAGTTCAGGGGTCCCAAACGTTTTTCTATGACCCCTGGGCCCTTCCACTTGGCAAGGAGCTTATTGGGGGACGTGGGCACCAGTATCAAGACTTGATCCCCTTCATGGAATTCGCGCTCCCTTGCTCCTCGGTCATAGTACTGCTTCTGCTTCTCTTGAGCTTGCAGTAAGTTATCGCGAGCCATACGTAAAGCCACCTCTGCATGTTGCCTCAAGCCGGCTACGTAACTTATTACGTCTTGGGGCTCTGCCTCTTCCCCACTCCATTTCTCCTGAATGACGTCCAGCATACCCCGGGGTTGTCTCCCAAAGATTAGCTCAAATGGGGAGAACCCCGTAGAGGCCTGGGGTACCTCCCGTGAGGCGAACAATAAGAAGGGGATAAGCCTGTCCCAGTCCCCAGAATCCCTCTCCAAACAAGCCCGCATCATAGCTTTTAGAGTTTGATTATATCGTTCAACCAAGCCATCTGTCTGGGGATGATACGCCGCGGTGCGTGTATGCTTTATGCCAAACTGGTTCCACAAGGCCGCCAATTCCCGTGACATAAAGTTGGTACCTCGATCTGTTAGGACTTCCCTGGGAAACCCGAACTCGCAGAAGATGCTTACTAGCGCGGGTGCCACCACGGAGGCTCTTGTGGACCTCAAGGGGATGGCCCAGGGATACCTAGTGGCGTAATCCAAAACCACCAGAATGTACTGGTGTCCCCTCTTGGTCTTTTCTAATGGGCCAATCATGTCGACCGCTATGCGGTCCATGGGTGCCTGTACTGTGGGCAGGGGTACCAGTGGGGTGCGAGCCGGGGTTCTTGTTGAGACTAATTGGCAATTGGGGCATGAAGAACAATACTTCCTCACAATCCTGTATATGCCCGGCCAAAAGAACCTCCTCTTCAGCCGAGCTAGAGTACTATGTATGCCCAAATGGCCCGCCAGGGGATGTTCATGGGCCAGGGCCAGGACATCGTTCTGAAAGCACATGGGCACCAACAGCTGTTTGTGAGCACCTTGCCCTACCAGCCCTTCTTCTACCCTATAGAGTAAGCCTTTTTCCACCATGAAATAAGGGTACAATGTATTTCCTTTATTAGTCACAGGAGGTGTGGGCATTTTTGCCTGTTTCCACGCCTCCTTAAGCGCCGGATCCTGGAGCTGTTCCTCTCTGAACTCGGGAAACCGTCCCAACAATGTCCCCACTATCTGATCCGTGCGGGGCTCCTCTTCTCCCTCCCATATGTCTACCTGCCCTCGCCTCTCCTTCTTTCTCTCCGCGCGGGGTCTACGACCTGCCCCTGGTTCCTCCACTACTCCCGCTTCCTCGAAAGGAAATACCTCCCCGATCCCGGGTTCAGCGTCTGAGGTGCCCTGCGCCTGGGTCTGGGCTCTAGTAGTCACCAGGGCTTGTTTATCAGTTAATACCGCTGCGAGCGGCTTCCAGTCGCGCCCCAATAGGAGGGGTACAGGTAATGCTTCGGCCCGGGCGACTTCCAACCTATCTTCATAAGGGCCCCACTGTAAAAGGACCTCATACACCGGATGCTTTCGTACATCCCCATGTACACAACGTATCTGCGCTTCTCCCTTTGGGACCTGCGATGCCTTCACCCCCACTTGCGCCGCAGTTTTCCCCGAAATCAAGGACTGACTTGTGCCGGTGTCTAGGAGGGCTTGCACTCGATGCCCATTGACCCTAACCCATTGAAAATAGGGGGCCGGTTCCCTGGAGACCTCCTCCCCACTCAACCTCGGGGGTTGCACATAACCCACCGTCCCATGAGGGCATTCCCTTTGGAAGTGCCCCGGTTCCCCACAATGGAAGCACTTGAGAGTCCCTGACCTCCTAGGGGTTTCCCAGCCTCGACCCGGCCCCTCGAGCGGACGAGCCGCCCCCTCTGGCTTCAGGGATCGGCTTCGTACGGGTACAGGACCCCCCGAGCCTTCTCCCTTTTCTCGAGCTAACTCCCTAGAGGTTTTTATTTTTGTTAGGGTGGGGCTAACGGTCACTGCGGCTTCAGCCTCTAAGTACCTCTCCGCATTCACAATGGCCTTCTCGAGCCCAGTTACCCCCTGACGCACCACCCAACTCCTCATCTGGGCAGGTAACGCGTCTATATATCGCTCTACAATAATCATGTCCATTATCTTTGTTACAGTCTTACCCTCGGGCTCCAGCCACCTATATGCCAAGTCCTTCAGATGCTGAGCTAGGGCCCGAGGGCGATCCATGGGTTGAAAACATGTAGCCCGGAATTGCCGGCGATACCAGTCTTGGGTTACTCCCAGCCTGTCCAATATAGCAGCCTTCAAGACCGAATAATTGACAGCTTGTTCCGGGGCCAGTGCCCTGTAGGCGGCCTGTGCTGCACCCGTTAAACAGGGTGCTAGTCGGGCAGTCCACTGTTCGCGGGGCCAACCCGCCACGCTAGCCACCCTCTCAAAGGTGACGAGGAAGGCCTCAGGATCATCCCCAGGCCCCATCTTTTCTAGGTGAATGTTCAAGGGGGGTTCAGTCCATGCGAGCCCCCGAGCACCTGGAACTGGCGGGGAGGTACCTGAGGGTCCTGTGGTAAGCTGGGCCGCCCATAGCTGCGTGACCTTCCGCTGCTCCTCCAGAAGTTGTAGAAGTGGTCGCTGCTGCTTCTGCTGTTGTTCCATCATATGTTTCATCAGTTGCTGCATGCCCTCCTGCTGCTGCTGCATCTGTGCGGTTAGCCACTTTAATACCTCCTCTGACGCCATCTCTGGAAGACAACAACAGCGAGACCCAAGTGCGGCCGCTCAACACTCTAGCCCCCCCCCCCCCAGGGGAAGAGAGTGAGAAAAACAAAAACCAAAAACAAACCCTCTTTTTTTTTTTTTTTTTTTTTTTTTAGCGCCCCTGCAAGGGTTTAGGATACGTCTCCCCACCCCCCCACAGGCGTCTATTTTAGCGCTGCTGAGGTACTATTACCTTCCCCCAGGTTAATGAGTGCCTGGGTATATCCAACTGCCCCTTCGCGGTCCTCCGGGCAGCGAGTTCCGTGGATCCCACTGCTGCCACCATGTGTCACGGCTCACCGTCCTTGGGGCCTCGGGTATCGCCCTTCCACCTTCCGTCCCAGCGAACGAGGCCTCAAGAGTTGGACGACTCACGCAAATCCCTGGGTCCGTGCTTCCGCTGGCCCTGGTTTGGCGGGGCTCCGAGGCTCCCTTCAAGCAGGATTGGGGGTAGGTGAACCCCTTCCCCAATCCCCAAAGACAACACAGAGAGCTCGCTAGTTCCTTTCAAGCACTTTATAACATAACACAAACCTGTACATGAGGCTTCCTCCCATCCCCTTCCAGCCCTCCGGTTTTCTTACCAGCAGGCCTCTTAGGGCGTAACCATTTGTTTCTTATGCTTGGCGCTTATTACCAGATCTAACATAACAGGCCCCTCTAGAGCCCTCCTCCCTGGCCTTCCCTTTAGCCTCAGGAGTGTACTTCCCCTCCCCCAACTTACTCAGTATCCATATACGAACTGGAGGACTCTTCTCCCCCTGAACCTACCTCCATCTCTTCCTCCTCTGACTCCCAAGAGTTGGGCTTTTGTGGCCATTCCCACCAAGTGGGCACACCCTCTTCCTCCACTTCCATGAACTCATCAGTGTCTAGCTCATCATGGTCTATGTCTAACACCTGTTCACCTTCAGGCTCTCCTCCCAAGTCAGGTGGTGTTTCAGGAAACCTGGGATTCGTAGTTCTTCTCATCTTTCCCTGCGCCCCCTGCTGTCTGGGTTTGGTACTCGCGTTGCTTTTAAGGTGGCTTGGCAGCTCCTGCCTGCGGCCGGGCTGCACCACATCACAATATTCATTATAGATATCCTAAAAACAGGCCTGTTTCTGGCTCTTGAGGATTGGAGTTGGCCACCTATGTTACATTCTATCTTGTTTAATCCACTGACTTCTGATTACAGCCCTTTTGCTCAAAAATGGCATTGTTTGCATTTGAATCTTTGTATGATACCAAAGTGATATCACTAATTGGTCAAAAAAGCACTGAGAGATCAATGTTCTAAAAAATGTTAACCTACTGTAAGTGTTAACACATGTTAAAAGCACTGTAACCAAAGAGTTAATGGGTGTAAATTAGCTTACTGTAGTTTTAATTTGAAATCTCTGCTAAGGAAAATAGATCATTGCCTCTTAGCACAGCAAAAAAGTGCATGCACAGTCAGGCTGGTGCAATACAGTGCGCTCAGCCGAGCGCACTGTTTAACGCGTGGTTGGATGTGGTTTTTGAACACTCGTCCACAACCCCTGTGCACAGGTTAGGAAAATGGACGCTTGTAAAATTGAGTGGCCGTTTTCCTAAGCTGCTGACAGCCACCTCTTCTGGGTGCCCACTGCCAAGGAGGCGCTAGGGTTACACATTTTTCCCTAGCGCCTCCTTTTTAGCGCAACCCCTCATTTAAATATTCGATCACGCACCCAGGAGAGGTGGCTGGGCACGCGTTAGGAAAGCAGGCACTTGGCACTGAGCGCCCATTTTCCTTGCAGTTTTATTGAATCAGCCTGAAAGTGCTTTGTAGGTGTATTAAAGCTGAAACCGCAACTATGCCATATTTACATGTCTTTTACATCAGCTATTACTACATGCAGTAAACAGTGTTTAAGGCCAATATTGGCACACTTTAGTACATCTACCTCTGAAAGGTTTTTTTTCTCATCTCATGGTTTGTTTTTTCAGATTTTTACATAATTTTTTATTTCCATTGTAACTAATATATACAGTAGATAGCTGGAAGCTAACTCAGATACCCACACTCGCATGCTAGTTTTGTAAGAAGGTGGTTTTCAGAAGTTTGGGTCAGACAGCATATAAAGATGACAGTTTTTCATTTTTTTCTCTAGTGTGTGTCTGATACGTACAGATACATTATCTTTTTAGTTAATGTGAAAATGAGCACTACACTGTAGAAATACAAATTAATTACAATAAATTAAACTTTACTATATTTTAACTCCTTGAACATTGTAGCTTGTTTCAATGATCTGATTTACAATAGATGGTTCATGTACATATTTGATAGCTTATACCATAGCATTTTTTATTACATTTCAAAACATGTCTTGCATGAATACTTGCCTTTAACTTGCCATATTTGCCTTTAACAATATAAGGAAACATAGAAAATCTTGAATAAAGATTATATGGCCCTCCACATCTCTTGCTTAGCTTTACAGTCCCTTCCTCTCCCTTAGAGATCCTCTTTACTTGTCCAATTCTTTCTGCATTCTGACACTGTCCCTGTCTCCAGCAGCTTCACTAGGGGCCATGGCATGGGTCCACTACCCTCTCTACACAGCAATATTTTCTGAGGTTACTCCTTATTCTACTCATTTTCATTTTCAACTCATGACCCCTTGTTCTGGAGCTCAATTCCACTGAAAGAGACTTGCCTTACTTAAAATGTATCTCATATCCTTTCTCTCCTCCAGGGTATACATATGTAGATCATTCCCGAACTTTACATCCTTTATGAAATAAAAAGGAAAAAAAATCCTGGGAACTAATCCATGCTTATACAAGTCTTGAGTATAGGAGGGGGTTCTGGTTAAAAGTAAATAAATCAAGAAAGAAAAAGATAGTATTACTAGATGCCAGTGAGAACAATAGGTATTCGCAATAACTGTTCCAACTCAAGAAAAACCATTCCCCCCCCTCTTCCCCCCCCCCCCCCCCCATATTTATCTCTGACAACTAATTTGGCATGACAAACATGTTGGTTACCTTGATAGACCACAGGCCATTTACCGGTACAATTTAGAAGGAAACTAGCCCTAATTTGTAAAACTTCCATTCCCTGTATGTACGATGATCAGCCCAGACTGCTGGGGTTATGCCTCCTTTCCAGCAGATGGAGACAGAGAAAAACTTGAAGGACACCCCTGTAAGTAGAATGCGCCACCTGCAGCCCCTTCAGTATTTCTCTGTCTCCAGCAGATGAAGGTGGCAGAACCTGCAGTTCTGGCTAATTGACTCTAAGGAAAAAAAAAAAAAGTTGCAGTGACAGGAGTCTTTTAAATTTGTTTGGCTGAAACAAAGTTTCCAAAAAAAAAAGGGCCTCCCGAGGAGCAGAGTCATTTCTCCTCGGTGGTAGGCCTGCCGACTGCTTTGCCCTTCACTCCAGTGTACCAGGAGCAGCAGCCTGTGAGTGACTGGGTGGGATTTAACAGTGGGCTGGTCCCTTCACCACCCCCCCCCCCCCCCCAGCCTAGAGACAACCGCAGGTTGTGCTATGGTGAGGCTAACGCGAATAAAACAAAATGAAAAAAAAGAATCAGAACGTGTTGTTTTTTGCAGCTGCGCTGTTCTTATTCGGGCTCCGGGGTTTATTTTCATGCTCTCCCCTCCTTGTTCAGCGCGGTGATGCCATGCGCTTTGGCCTGCAAATTCTGTGGGGAGCCGGCAGCACGGCTCTCCAGAGATAGCCTTTGCTCCCGGGGTCTTCCCAGGGGAGAGGGCCCGTCAGCAGGGCAACGTGGCAGGGGGAGGCAGGCACATCGGTTCCGTGGTGTGGGTGCCCCGATGCTGCATCGTGGTACTCAGCCTGCCCCATGGAACGCGGGAACGGCAGCCATTTTAGAAGCTTTAGATACTGATGTGGTTAGCTCAGCAGGGGGAGGGGCACTCCCTCCTCAGTTATTTCTGCAGGATTTTTGCCCCGGGTCTCCCCATGATTTATTTCCTGCTTTCCATGCTCCTTTGGGTACCCCCCCCCCCCCTTGGGAAAATTTAAAGGGTAAGCATCCTTTTTCGGATGATTTTATTTTACTAGTACATAAGGCTTATTTAGCTAGCCTTATGCCCAAGGGAGATCCTGAGCCCCCTCTGGGGCGGCCTGGGGATGGGGCCCTCTCTTCCCATGCAGGTTCCTAGGCCAGATCTTCCTGAGGTTTCCCGGATTAGGGTGGTCCAGGAAGGGTCCGTTTCCGGGAACCAGGAGGTGGTGCCGCTGGCAGATCCGCTTCAGGCGGACATGGATGAGGATTCCGAGCGTGTGGCCCCGGTGGACGGGGATGATCCTCGGGACCTTAGGCTCTTTCGTAGAGATGAGTTGAAGCCGATGATTCCAAATGTCCTAGTGAAGTTGGGCATACTGGCTGGTCAGATGCTGACACCTCAGTATCAGGGCATGGTGGATCCGGTGCTGTCTGTTCTTCATCCCCCGGCTAGGACTTTTCCTTTTCATCCTAATTTGCTCCAGCTAATATTTCAGGAGTGGGATACTCTGGAAGCTAGCCTTCGCATAGGCAGAGCTATGGAAAAATTGTACCCAGTACCGGATGACTCTCTTGACCTCCTTAAGGTTCCCAAGGTTGATGTGGCTGTATCCGCAGTCACCAAGTGTACGAACATACCTGTGATTGGGGCGGCTGCCCTTAAGGACCCTCAGGATTGTAAGCTGGAGGTGCTTTTTAAGCGTATCTTCGAAGTGTCGGCTCTGGGGGTTCGAGCAGCTGTTTGCAGTAGTTTAATGCAACGTGCAAGTCTCCAGTGGGTACAACAACTACTGAATGCCAGAGAGCTCTCCCCGGAAGAGTCAGAGCAGGCTGATCATTTGGAGGTGGCGGTAGCATATGGGGCGGATGTTTTGTATGATCTCCTTTCTACATCTTCGTGTACTATGGCTTCCTCGGTATCAGCCCGCAGCTTTTATGGATCCGTAATTCGTCGGCTGATGATTCCTCCAAGTTGCAGCTGGGTGCTTTTCCGTTTCGGGGGAAATTACTTTTTGGAGATGATTTGGAGCAGCTCATTAAGTCTTTGGGGGACAATAAGGTGTACAAGCTTTCGGAGGATAGGCCAAAAGCTTCCAGAGGTTTCGGCCCTTCCCGGTCACATTTTCTAGGGCAGCGCCGTTTAGACAAAGACAGGCGTCCGGCAGGTCACAGACCTGGTCTCATTCCTTTCGTGGCCGTAGACCCGCCCAAGACAGTGGTACCACAGGGGTGATGGGAGTCAAGTCCTCCCAATGAAATAGCGCTGGCTCACTCCCCTGTTCCGGTCGTTGGGGGGCTGCTGTCCATGTTTTACGAGGAGTGGGTCAAAATAACATCGGACCATTGGGTTCTAAGCATTATAGAACACGGCTACACCTTAGATTTTGCTCGTCCCTTATGCGATCTATTTCTGGTGTCGCCTTGCGGGTCTCTGGAGAAAAGGTGCCAGGTGTCTCTCACGCTTCACCGGTTGTTGGACCTCTGGACGGTCGTTCCGGTTCTTCTGAACGAACTTCGAACTGGCAGGTATTTGATTTATTTTCTGGTTCCGAAGAAGGAAGGGTCCTTCTGTCCAATTTTAGATCTGAAGAAGGTCAACAGAGCTCTGAGTGCCCCGTTTTCATATGGAGATGCTACGTTCCGTAATCGCCTCCGTCAGAGTAGGGGAGTTTTTAGTGTCCCTCGATTTGATGGAAGCGTACCTACACATTGCAATTTGGAAGGACCATCCGCAGTATCTCCGGTTTATGGTCCTCTGCAAGCATTACCAGTTTCAGGCACTTCCCTTCAGGCTGGCGACCGCTCCGCGCACATTTACCAAGGAGATGGTGATCGTGGCAGCGGCTCTCAGTCGCCAGGGGATCCTGGTCCATCCCTACTTGGACAACTGGTTCATTCGAGCGAAGTCAAAGGAACTATGCGAGGCAGCGGTCGCAAGGGTGGTGCAGACACTTCGCGCTCTGGGTTGGATCATCAATGCGGACAAGAGCCAGTTGTCCCCCGCCCAGGTCCTGGATTTTTTGGGGGCGAGATTCGATACTTGGATTGGGGAAGTCTTCCTGATGCAGGATTGGATAGACAAACTCATGTTGCAAGTTCGGCGTCTCTTGTCCCTGCCAGTTCCCAGGGCATGGGACTATTTACAGGTTCTTGGTTCTATGGCGTCTACTCTGGAGTTGGTCCCATGGGCTTTCGCTCATATGAGGCTGTTGCAAAGGGCTTTGCTCTCACATTGGGACCCCAAGTCGGAAGCTTTACAAGTTCCCTTACCCCTCCAGGAACCAGCCAGGTCAAGCCTAGCTTAAGAACATAAGAAAATGCCATACTGGGTCAGACCAAGGGTCCATCAAGCCCAGCATCCTGTTTCCAACAGTGGCCAATCCAGGCCATAAGAACCTGGCAAGTACCCAAAAACTAAGTCTATTCCATGTAACCATTACTAATGGCAGTGGCTATTCTCTAAGTGAACTTAATAGCAGGTAATGGACTTCTCCTCCAAGAACTTATCCAATCCTTTTTTAAACACAGCTATACTAACTGCACAAACCACATTCTCTGGCAACAAATTCCAGAGTTTAATTGTGCGTTGAGTAAAAAAGAACTTTCTCTGATTAGTTTTAAATGTGCCACACGCTAACTTCAAGGAGTGCCCCCTAGTCTTTCTACTATCCGAAAGAGTAAATAACAGATTCACATCTACCCGTTCTAGACCTCTCATGATTTTAAACACCTCTATCATATCCCCCCTCAGCCGTCTCGTCTCCAAGCTGAAAAGTCCTAACCTCTTTAGTCTTTCCTCATAGGGGAGTTGTTCCATTCCCCTTATCATTTTGGTAGCCCTTCTCTGTACCTTCTCCATCGCAATTATATCTTTTTTGAGATGCGGCGACCAGAATTGTACACAGTATTCAAGGTGCGGTCTCACCATGGAGCGATACAGAGGCATTATGACATTTTCCGTTTTATTCACCATTCCTTTTCTAATAATTCCCAACATTCTGTTTGCTTTTTTGACTGCCGCAGCACACTGCACCGACGATTTCAATGTGTTATCCACTATGACACCTAGATCTCTTTCTTGGGTTGTAGTACCTAATATGGAACCCAACATTGTGTAATTATAGCATGGGTTATTTTTCTCTATATGCATCACCTTGCACTTATCCACATTAAATTTCATCTGCCATTTGGATGCCCAATTTTCCAGTCTCACAAGGTCTTCCTGCAATTTATCACAATCTGCTTGTGATTTAACTACTCTGAACAATTTTGTGTCATCTGCAAATTTGATTATCTCACTCGTCGTATTTCTTTCCAGATCATTTATAAATATATTGAACAGTAAGGGTCCCAATACAGATCCCTGAGGCACTCCACTGTCCACTCCCTTCCACTGAGAAAATTGCCCATTTAATCCTACTCTGTTTTCTGTCTTTTAGCCAGTTTGCAATCCACGAAAGGACATCGCCACCTATCCCATGACTTTTTACTTTTCCTAGAAGCCTCTCATGAGGAACTTTGTCAAATGCCTTCTGAAAATCCAAGTATACTATATCTACCGGTTCACCTTTATCCACATGTTTATTAACTCCTTCAAAAAAGTGAAGCAGATTTGTGAGGCAAGACTTGCCCTGGGTAAAGCCATGCTGACTTTGTTCCATTAAACCATGTCTTTCTATATGTTCTGTGATTTTGATGTTTAGAACACTTTCCACTATTTTTCCTGGCACTGAAGTCAGGCTAACCGGTCTGTAGTTTCCCGGATCGCCCCTGGAGCCCTTTTTAAATATTGGGGTTACATTTGCTATCCTCCAGTCTTCAGGTACAATGGATGATTTTAATGATAAGTTACAAATTTTTACTAATAGGTCTGAAATTTCATTTTTTAGTTCCTTCAGAACTCTGGGGTGTATACCATCTGGTCCAGGTGATTTTCTACTCTTCAGTTTGTCAATCAGGCCTACCACATCTTCTAGGTTCACCGTGATTTGATTCAGTCCATCTGAATCATTACCCATGAAAACCTTCTCCATTACAGGTACCTCCCCAACATCCTCTTCAGTAAACACCGAAGCAAAGAAATCATTTAATCTTTCTGCGATGGCCTTATCTTCTCTAAGTGCCCCTTTAACTCTTCAATCATCTAACGGTCCAACTGACTCCCTCACAGGTTTTCTGCTTCGGATATATTTTAAAAAGTTTTTACTGTGAGTTTTTGCCTCTACAGCCAACTTCTTTTTAAATTCTCTCTTAGCCTGTCTTATCAATGTCTTACATTTAACTTGCCAATGTTTATGCTTTATCCTATTTTCTTCTGTTGGATCCTTCTTCCAATTTTTGAATGAAGATCTTTTGGCTAAAATAGCTTCTTTCACCTCCCCTTTTAACCATGCTGGTAATCGTTTTGCCTTCTTTCCACCTTTCTTAATGTGTGGAATACATCTGGACTGTGCTTCTAGAATGGTATTTTTTAACAATGACCACGCCTCTTTGACATTTTTTACTTTTGTAGCTGCTCCTTTCAGTTTTTTTCTAACAATTTTTCTCATTTTATCAAAGTTTCCCTTTTGAAAGTTTAGCACGAGAGCCTTGGATTTGCACACTGTTCCTTTTCAGCTTGGTGGCTGACGCACAAACACTTGTCCCAGGGGATGGATCTGGAGGTCCCTCAGTCGACTATTGTGATGACGGATGACAGTCTTTCTGGCTGGGGGGCAGTTTGCCAATCTCAGGCAGCCCAAGGCCAATGGACGCAGCAGGAAGCGCAATGGTCCATCAATCGTCTCGAGACCAGGGCAGTCCGCTTGGCCCTGCAGAAGCTCTTGCCTCTGGTTCATCGTCGGTCGGTGAGAGTGCTCTCTGACAACGCAATGATAGTAGCATATATCAACTGGCAGGGAGGCACAAAGCCGCCCCATAGCGGTGGAGGCGGACGAGCTCATGGCCTGAGCAGAAACTCATATGCTCAGGATAGCGGCTTCACACATTGCCGGGGTAGACAACGTACAGGTGGATTTTCTGAGCCGTCAGATTGGATCCCGGAGAATGGGAGTTGTCTGACTAGGCATTCGTGTTGATATCTCATCACTGGGGGATTCCCCGTTTGGATCTACTAGCGACTCGAGTGAATGCCAAGGCGCCGCGCTTCTTCAGTCGCAGAAGAGAGCATGGAGCGGAAGGGGTGGATGCTCTTGTCCTCCCATGGCCTCGCGACATTCTGCTCTATGCATTCCCTCCTTGGCCTCTGGTAGGCAAGGTCTTGAGAAGGATAGAAGCCCATCCAGGAACAGTGGTGCTGGTGGCTCTGGAATGGCCATGAAGGCCGTGGTTCGCGGATCTCCTCAACCGTGCAGTGGATGGGCCGCTCCTTCTGGGTCATCTTCCGAATCTCCTGCTGCAGGGTCCAGTATTTTTCGACCAGGTAGATTGCTTTTGTCTAATGGCTTGGCTTGTGAGAGGCAGCAGTTGAGAAAGAAGGGGTATCCGGATTCGGTGATTTCCACTCTTTACGGGCTCGCAAAACGTCCACCTCTCTTATGTAGGTCCGAGTCTGGAAGTTGTTTGACTCTTGGTGTAGTAGGTCGAATGTTTCCCTAGGCGGGCCTCGATAGTCCACATTCTAGCCTTCTTGCAAGAGGGCTTGGCAAAAGGGCTAGCTTTCAGTTCTCTCCGGGTTCAAGTGGCGGCATTAGGATGTTTACGTGGAAAGGTGGACAGTGCGTCCATAGCGGCTCATCCAGATGTGGTTTGTTTCCTTCAGGGTGCTAAGCATTTGCATCCACCACGTCGAGCTGTTTCTCCATCCTGGAGTTTGAATTTGGTCCTTAGGATGTTTTGTGAGCCTCCTTTTGAACTGCTCAGGTGCGTCACTCTGAAGGACCTTACGCTCAAAACGGTGTTTTTGGTAGCTGTCTGCTTGGCTCGAGAATTTCGGAAATTCAGGCCCTATCTTGTAGCGAACCTTTTCTTAGGTTTTCCGATTTTGGTGTTTCTCTTAGAACCGTGCCGTCCTTCTGCCTAAGGTTGTATCGGCTTTTCACGTGAACCAGTCCATTGAGTTGCCTGCATTCCCAGATTTGGATCAGAATTCTCCACATGCTCGTGAATTGAATTGTTTGGATGTCAGGCGGGTGCTGATGCATTACTTGGAGGTCACTAATGATTTTTGCCTGTCGGATCACCTTTTTGTCTTGTGGAGCAGTCCCAAGAAAGGGCATAAAGCTTCTAAGGCTACTATTGCCCAGTGGTTGAAGGATGCTATTGCTTCAGCATACATATGTCACAGGCGAGCAGTTCCAGAGGGTCTTAAGGCTCATTTGCTCCATTCTCAGGCGGCGTCCTGGGCAGAAAGTCAGTTGATTTTCCCTCAGGAGATCTGTAGGGCGGCAACCTGGAAATCTTTGCATACCTTTGCCCGGCATTACCTTTTGGATGTTTGGGCTCCCAACTCAGTATTTTGGCAGCGGTGTGCTTCGAGCGGGGCTTTCTAGGACCCACCCCATGTAAGGCGGCTTGGGTACATCCCAGCAGTCTGGGCTGATCCGGGTACATACAGGGAAAGGAAAATTGGTTCTTACCTGCTAATTTTCGTTCCTGTAGTACCACAGATCAGCCCAGATGCCCACCCAGATTTTTTGATTCCGTTCAACAGATTATCGGGTTTTTTCCTGTCATACTATAGCAGGATGAAGATTTCACATTTGGTACATAGTTGAGTCTCCTAAATTTGGTTTAACCATTTAAATTTCTGGATTCCTGTTACCACTTTAATTCTGCTTTGATATTGTTTATACTGAAGGGGCTGCAGGTGGCACATTCTACTTACAGGGGTGTCCTTCAAGTTTTTCTCTGTCTCCATCTGCTGGAAGGGAGGCATAACCCCAGCAGACTGGGCTGATCCCCGTGGTACTACAGGAACGAAAATTAGCAGGTAAGAACCAATTTTCCTGTGTTAATTCCAAGAAATGTCATCTTTTTTTTTTGTGTGGCCTGTGCCACATCAGGAAAAACACAATCCTGCATATTCAAAAACAATGTATGCAGATGATGAAGGTACAGTTTGAGTAATCAGTCTTTAGCCAGTTCTAACAAAAAGGTAACTATCCGAATGGAATTTGCTAACTCTCCATTGGATTTCTCCAAAATTTGACACATTCAAGATTTCAAATGACAATTGAGACTTTAAGATCCAACCCCTCTTATGTCTGTCTTCTTGGGGGGAGGGGGGGAGGGGCGACAGTATATTTCAGACATGGGAAGTGCCTCACCTGAAATCTGTTGTACCTCAGTGAGATCTTTTAAATAGTTGCCAGTGTGTCTTTTAAAAGGTTTTCCGAATCGCATTCCCCAATATCTCTAATTTATTATGTAAAGTCATTTCTCACAGGACAAGCAGGATGGTAGTCCTCACAAATGGGTGACATCGAGGATGGAGCCCTGTACGGAAAACTTTTCTGTCAAAGTTTCAACAAGCTTTGACTGACACTGGCACACTGGGTGCACTGAGCATGCCCAGCCTGCAATTATCCCTGTGAGCCACAGGTGTCTCCCTCAGTCTTCTTTTTTCCGCTCTGCAGTCAGCATAGCGGTTGGAGCTCTGTGAGGATTTTTTAACTAATTACCTCATGGAAACACTTAACTTTTCACTTCAAAAAACACTTTTCCCTGCACAGGTCTCCCTCCGCGTACGTTTTTACGACGCTCGGTGAGTACTAATTCTTATTTTTCGGTCGGTTCCTGTCACTATCTTAAGGCTGTTAACTGACTGAAGCCTTCCCTTCCCCCATTTTTCAGTTAGCTTTAAACAGCTTGCGAGTATCTCTGTGACACTCTGCTTGCTTATGCTAGTGGGGTAGGGATTTTTTCCTTAACTTAGGACCTCTGTAGCTTCAAGTCCTTCGTTCCCTGGTACCCTCACGCAGTCGATACCCTATCGCTACACCGGGACCCGCCTAAACCGCCCTGGGCTTTTATATGTCATCAGCGCCCCTCCCCCCACGGTGCCCTGATGCCTTTATCCATGTTTTTTGCTTTTCAGTGCTACCAGGCTTTTTCCTCCTACGCACTGTTTTTTTCCTTGGGCTTCCTCGGTGCCGTCCCTACCCGGATGCATGCCATTGACGCACACGCTGTTAGTCACTGCCATGCATACTCGGGTCGCCGCCACCGCTGCCCGAGACACTTTTTAACGATCCCAGGGTCACTTCATCGATGCCACCCCCCCTTTTGGGGATGCCATCGATGCCCCATCCTCCCCACCGATGTCCAGCCCTTTCCATCGGGGGGCATCGGTGCCACATCGATTCGTCGGTGGGCATCGATGCCGGATGGTCCCCATCGGTGGACATCGGTGCCGGATGGTCCCCATCGATGGACATCGGTGCCGGATGGCTTGTCCGTCGATGGCATTGGTGCCGGATGGCCGTCCGTCGATGGCATCGGTGCCGGGTCCTTTTGCATCGATGGACACCGATGCCCAGGTGTTTCATCCATGGGCATCTATGTTAGAATGCATCCATCGAGGGCAGTCGATGCCAGGCTGCTCCCATCGGTGAAATTCGATGCCCAGGTGGATCCCATCGGTGGATATCCATGCCGGCTCGATTCCGTGGATGGGCGTTGATGCCAATGCCAGCCTTATGGCTGGCATCGATGCCCATGCCGATTCCAGGACTGGCGTTGATGCCGGGATGGAATTCATCGACTGGGAGATCCATGCCATCGATTCCATACGTGTCCATATCGATGCCACCGACACACGTGTCTGGGGCACCGATGCCATGTACACTTGGAAATCTGAGTCTGTCCAAATCGATACCGTCAACGTCTGTGGCCCTATAGTTGATGCCCGTGGCCATGCCACAAACGGCATAAATGCCCGCCTCCATGCATCGATGCCCTCGACACCTCCGTTTTCCTTCGGTGTCCTTGACGCCCTATTGATTCGACTCAGTCGATGCCGGTATCTTTTTCAATAACGGCAATGTTTTTCGATTATTCGATTCCACATCGTTTCAAAGATACCTATGCCACTGCTGTCAGTGCCCGTCACTGTCATCATTCTCCTGGCCAGTCATCGACGATTTTTCATACCCATTTTGATGATATCCTCGAAGCCCCTTAGGTTGCCTTCAATATCGTCAATACCGACATAGCACCGCCACATAATACCCTCGCCTCCTCACATTGCTCCACGCTTTGGGTTCTTTTTTAAGCCCCGTATTAGCTTAAGACACTCCATTGTGTCAGGAGCAGAGCAGGCGTGCTGACAGTTCGTCATCGATCGCCTTCCAGGACGACGAGGGCTTCCATCTCGGCGCTGGGGAAAGACCGGGCCGAGCACCGTGGCACCCATCATCGCCGACATCGTGATCGTCCGCCGCTGACGCCATCCAGCACATCGGTGCCATCCTTCTCCAGGCTGGACAACGCTCGGGCAGAGCGACATCACCACTGCCATCAGCACTGTTCCTACAGTTTTGGCAGTCCTTGGTGATCCAGAACTTCCGGATCCAGGTCCGACAGCTTCTGCATTGGCGTCACGACACATCGAGCCGCTGTGACGAGGGAGGGAACATGAGTTCCGTTAGGGCTCCTCTGTTCCTGGCGTGCCCCACCGTCAAGTGGTGTGGGACTATGGCCATCTGTTACACTTAGCAGTCTAAACGCCACTCACGCCTGGCCTGTCTCCTCTGTACCTGTGCCACCATACCGGGTTTCAGAGCGAGATGGACGTTTACGTCCCCGGCCTTACCCTCGAGGACTCCGGAGACCGTCGGGGTCAACAATCTTCACCGGCTCGTCTTGCGGCGATCCACGTCGGATGGTAAGTACCCGCTTCGGCGGCATTCCCATAGAGTTGTGTTCTCCCATTCGGACCGTGGTTCGAAAAGTTCTGGGTCATGTGCCTTTTAGAACTGTATTAGTGTCACATATCACTATGTTAGCTATGTTAGCCACAATATCAGGAGAACCCCTCTATCTTCTTGGGATTGCAGCAGGGCTTCTTCTCTTGTCAGTAACAAGTCCCTGTGCCGACCAATGCTCTGACTCTTGGTTCCCTCCCAACCAAGGTCCAGCTGCATTGGCTGATCTGCTAAACATGAGATTCAGCAACCATTGCCCCATGTACAAGTCCACCTTGAGGCCTGGCCACAGGTCTCAGTGTCTCCTTGTACAGCATACAGAAATGCGGGTACCACTTACCGCTCACACACCTGCAGGAGCCTACATGATATCCTCCATTGGGACACCTCTTGGTCTCCCATCTGGTCAGATATCAGAGCGGCCACCCCACCTTGTACCAAAGTCCCGGTACACTCCCCCAGGCGCTACGAAGTGCAGAGGGGAGAAGGGAGGGGGGTTGGGGAGTTTTAATTGCACTATTCTTTCTTTTAACAGAAAATAGTTACTCTCCGCACATCCTGGACCTAAGAAAATCCAACTTTCTTTAGACGTCACAGGTACAATGGTATCTTTGGTTACCATCACTCCATACTGCAGTAAGTACATTATTTTAATGTTTCTATGTGCTTTATGGTGAGTCAACATTACAACCCCAAGCTCTGCCGCCAGCACCAGCTTCGGTAAGTGAACTGTCTCTTGCATCACTGTTGGTGAATGCTGTTTTCTCTGCGGAGTGTAACATCATTCACTTTCCTTTCAGTACATGCAAAGAGCTCTCACTTTTTTCAGGACTCACTATACATTTACTAACTGGGATTACTGTCACTGCCATAAATCCCTTCTGTAACACTTCTGGACACCACAGTCTTAAGACCCTCTTGTCCAGCATGTGCACAGACATTCTGATACATTGTTATATGTCCCTGCGCATATTTTCCATAACCTCAACCTTTCAACTTTTCATGGTTGGGCTATGGGGTTTCTTCCCACTATGCATTTTTTCTCATAATTCAAAACTGCTATGGGTTATATTCAGTGACATTCTATACTCAATGGACCTAAGTGGTTTCATTGCTTTCGTCCCTGATTCTTATCCCAGTTCGAACTAGGACCTAGTCTCCTTCGACTCATGCTCGCAATTCCTTAGGGTTATAAAGTTTCTCCTGAAAGCTGTCAACCCATTATGCATCTATTGCACTCCAGCATAGTTTCTCATAAACTTCCTGGACGTTGCACCCATGAGTTATGCCCTTATGCCTTCCAATACTGCTTTTGCAACAATTCTTTGTGCATACAGACAGACAGCATAGGGACAATGTGCTTTCCAACTCATAAGCACGCACAACCTCTTAGCTGCTCTGCTAGACAGCTGCGCAGCTCTACCCTTGGCCCTTGTTCACTTCATGCGTCTTTGGGCCACATATCTAAGAGATTTAATGAACGCTCTATCTGACCTTCTCCACGTAGGTTCTATCCTCTCGAATGGTCTCAATTACATGTGTACAGGGCAAATCTTTTAACGCTGAGTTTAACTAAACTTTCCTCTGCGTCTGCATCATTCCATACGATGCACAGGTTCTGCTCCCTACACATGTTTCCTATGCGTTCCCTTAGATGCCTTTTCTTCCATCAAAGGCCTCTTCAATATATCTCTTCTGCTGCCTCTCGTAGCCAGCATTCTTCTAATGTTGAACTGGGATGGGGTTCAGTATTCTTTTCCCCACTCCCTGACTGAGATCAGTATGCTTCCCATACTTCTCAATCCATCATATCAGTAACCTTTTATTCCCTCACCAGTCAGTCCCAAATCATAGACTTACTGATGTTCTTAGGTTCTGGTAGCGTCACAAAACCTTCTAAACATAAATCTTGCCGTTTAATATGGCAGGCTTTACCTCCTGACGCTAAAAAAAAAAAAAAAAAAAAAGAGGTATTACCCCTTTTACTTTTCCACCATTTTTTCTTACTCCCTCGGATTCTGTTCTCCAGACATCCTCCACATAGATACACCTTTCTCTTAGGAGGTGTATCGTTTTGGGAGTTGGGTTCCCGTTTTCGGTAATCCTCTCTGAGTCGGCTTACCATGGATTATCCACTGATCAAGCCGCCTCTATTTCTCTAATCACGGAATGAACATATATATTCTCCTTATAAGTCTCATACATTCTACGTTTGAGCCTTTCCATTCCTCTCTTCCACAGTTTGGCAAGGGAACTTCTTTCCCTCTTAATGTCATTCCTGCCAGCAGGGTCCGTGAGTTATGCACTCTTTCCATACTCACCTGACTCCGTTCCTCTGCCACTGAGTAGTTCTACGCATTCAACTTTCTATCCTTTTCAGGTAGATGTTGTATCTCCGTTCCTCAGGAAATACTCTATTAATTTTTCCTAACCTCTCTCTCTCGCCCTAGGGAGAGACTGGGTTTTCCACATTCATGGACAGTAATGCTGCGCTTACATTCTATCTACATTGCACTGCATTCCATGTGAATTCCACTTGACTCTTTCCTTCATGCAAGGGTCAAGCTGCTACTTCCAGTGGCCACACAGACCTAATCCTTCTGATTAAGTGGTCTATATTTCCTTTCCTACCAACAAGCAGACATTTCACTACAACACTGTGGGTATCCACATACTGTTGTGTCCGTCTTAGCCTTAACAGCTTCCCTTTGGTTACTGCTGCTTGTACTTTTTTATCAGGTTGCAGCCTGGAGTCCTCTCCATACCTTCGCAGCCTATTATTGCTTACATTTGACTAGCCGGCATGCTCCATGTTTGGCCAGTCCGCCTACTCTTACTTTTTTCAATTCACTACCCAACATCCTTCCACGAACCCATTATGGTGTTGCGGATGCCCTCCGTTCCCATTTCCACCTCAGTTGTTACGCCTTTGCGCATCTGCGGTGTATCTGGTGCATTCCCGGGCATCCTCAGCTCGGTACTCACCCATTTGTGAGGACTACCATCCTGCTTGTCCTGTGAGAAAGCAAATGTTGCTTACCTGATGTAACAGGTGTTCTCACAGGACAGCAGGATGTTAGTCCTCACGAAACCCGCCCGCCACCCCGCGGAGTTGGGTCTGTATACTTTTATTTTAGTTTCGCTTGCGCTTTTTAGCTATAAGACGAGACTGAGGGAGACACCTGTGGCTCACAGGGATAATTGCAGGCTGGGCATGCTCAGTGCACCCAGTGTGCCAGTGTCAGTCAAAGCTTGTTGAAACTTTGACAGAAAAGTTTTCCGTACAGGGCTCCATCCTCGATGTCACCCATTTGTGAGGACTAACATCCTGCTGTCCTGTGAGAACACCTGTTACATCAGGTAAGCAACATTTGCTTTTTCATAAAAACATAATTTGCCATACTGGGTCAGACCAAGGGTCCATCAAGCCCAGCATCCTGTTTCCACAAGTGGCCAATCCCAGGCTAAAAGTACCTGGCAAGTACCCAAAAACTAAGTATATCCCAAGCTACTGATGCCAGTAATAGCAGTGGCTATTTTCTAAGTCAACTTGATTAATGGCAAGTAATGGACTTCTCCTCCAAGAACTTATCCAAACCTTTTTTATACCCAGCTAAACTAACTGCACTAATTACATCCCCTGGCAACAAATTCCAGAGTTTAATTGTATGTTTCCTAGTGTGTAGCCAGATGGACTCAGGACCAATGGGTATTGTGCTTTTCTACTAGCAGATTGGAGACGGAGTCAGATTTCAAATCTGACGTCATCCTGGGTAAATATACCCCTGCACTGACCTCAATTCCTCAGTATCTCTCCGTCTCCTAGCAGATACGGACACTATACCACATACTAGAATAGTGTAAACAATTACAACAAAGAAAAAAAAATTATCTTTCAGAAGATCGAGCTCCGCTCTCCGATGAAACCTAAGGGTCCCTCCCCCAGTTGAGAATTCCTGAGGTGATTTCCAAGATCCCTCAGAGGTGAGCCTTGGTCCGGTAGCTGGTTCCCCGCATGGACTTAGCTCCCAGGGTGGCTGAAAGGCAGCAGGTGCACAATTGAGTGTGGCGGTGAAGGTATTCCCCTCTCCCCCTGCAGCTGGAGACCACCCGGTACATGACCGGTAAGCGCAGAGACCAGGTAAGGTAAAAAAAAATCTTTTAATTGAGGTCTCCGGTCTCCAGAGCTCAGATAGCTGTATCGAACGTCTCTTCGAGCGAGGTTTAAAGGGACACCTATCAGGTTGAGCAGCCTGGCTTGGGCTAGGCCCTGATCCAGTGCAAGGGTCCACATGTGGAGACCCTCGGAGGGGCACCATATTTCCTCCTTTACCGGCGGTACGCGTGGGGCAGGCCAGGTGGCCGATGCGCCTAACTTGTCTGCACCCAATATAGTCCCACACATAGCTGTGCGCACAAACTGAGACATGCGCACAACTTTCGCACATGGCGTGTGCAACTGAGCGCATCTCGTGTGCACAACTGAGCGCACCCGGGCACATTACCACGTGCACAAACTGGTTTGTGAGAGCAGCCATGCGCACAAACTCGTGGAAAACAATGGCACTGCCACTCAAGAAGGCCAAGAGACACTCCCTTTGCACAGCCTGCGATATATAAAACCTCTTAAATAAATAAATAAGAGCCACACAGCTTGAATTGGAGTCCTGCCTATGCCAGCACTGCGAAGAAGCCCAGGGGGAACCAAAACCTGGACCCCTACTGTCAGGAAAGGAGTCCGGAACTACTGACAAGTGCTCCCCAGACCTATGTATCTCCGGCACGTCCACCCCTCTCCCTGGGATCAACATGGACCCAGGGACCTTCTCCTGGGTGGAATTTTTCAAAGGGCTGCAAACCTTCGTCAGGCACAACCAGTCCCAGCTGTGCACCAGACTCAACCCCTACTGGGAGCTCTAGATCTTCCCGATCTGGCTCGGATGCCTCAAGATATGTCTCGCCTAACCAAGAACTTCCCTAACAGAGATCCAGACACCTCAGATGATGAGAGTGACTCCCTGAAGGAAGGAGAAATCCCTCCAGGGATGGAACCATACCGAACCATGCTTCACTTTTTCCCCAAGGACTAATTAATTGCCCTTGTTTCCCAGACCCTAAAGACGCTGGGTATTCTGGGCACGGACCCTATAGCAGAACCAAAGAAGAACCCCATCTTGGTGTCCCTTCATAAGGCCTCATGCTACTTTCCAATGATGGAAGCTATCCAGGAACTGATTGACCTGGAATGGAATGCCCCAGAGGCCAGCTTCAAAGGGGGGCGGGCATTGGAAGCCCTATATCCTCTGGAACCTGCGGCCAAGGAATGCCTGTGTTTCCCAAAAGTGCCCCTTTAACCCCTCAATGATCTAATGGTCCAACTGACTCCCTCACAGGCTTTCTACTTTGTTCTTCCTCTGTCAAGAGGCAGTGCAGATATAGGCCTGAGCTCTGTCACAAGGCATGCACCTATGTGTACCTAGCAGGGACAGAGAATGTGGTTGTGGACTACCTGAGTTGAGTGTTCCTACCACATGAGTGGGTGCTGTATCATACAGTAGCAGGCCGGATCTTCCACCTGTGGGGTACCCCAGATGTGGACGTCTTTGACTCCCCTCGTAACAGCAAAGTAAGCCATTTCTGTTTCCTGTTCATGGCAGATGGACTATCAGCCTCGAAAACCTTGATCCCTATGAGGAAAGGCTGAAGAGATTAGGGCTGAGGGGGGATATGAAAGAGGTCTTTAAGATCATGAGAGGTCTTGAACGAGTAGATGTGACTCGGTTATTTTCACTTTCGAATAATAGAAGGATTAGGGGGCATTCCATGAAGTTAGCAAGTAGCACATTTAAGACTAATTGGAGAAAATTCTTTTTCACTCAACGCACAATAAAGCTCTGGAATTTGTTGCCAGAGGATGTGGTTAGTGCAGTTAGTGTAGCTGGGTTCAAAAAAGGTTTGGATAAGTTCTTGGAGGAGAAGTCCATTAATGGCTATTAATCAATTTTACTTAGGGAATAGCCACTGCTATTAATTGCATCAGTAGCATGGGATCTTCTTAGTGTTTGGGTAATTGCCAGGTTCTTGTGGCCTGGTTTTGGCCTCTGTTGGAAACAGGATGCTGGGCTTGATGGACCCTTGGTCTGACCCAGCATGGCAATTTCTTATGTTCTTATGGGACGAGGGTCTTCTGTATGCGTATCCTCTGCTTCCACTAGTAATAAAGACTCTCTTGAAGCTCCAGCAGGACAAGGGGAACATGATCCTGGTGGCTCCTTATTGGCCAAGATAGGTCTGATTCCTGCTCCTGCAGTACCTGTCGATCAGAGATCCTATCAGTCTAGGTACCTCCCTCGATCTGACTACACAGGATCGGGGCAGGCTGCACTATCCAAACCACAGGTCATTAGCTATGATAGCCTGGATGTTGAAAGGCTAGTCCTGCAGTCCCTTGACCTCTCTGATCATGTGTTTCAGGTGCTGGTTGCTTCTAGGAAGACTTCCTCCAGGAAGTCTTATAGACTGAAGTGGAAGAGATTCTGCATCTAGTGCGAAGGTCATGGCTTAGATCCATTCGCCTGTCCCACTCTGAAGCTGCTGAACTATTTGTGGCACCTCTCGGGGGCTGGGTTGAAAACCAATTCGGTCAGGGTACACCTGCCATGAGTGCTTACCATCAGGGTGTTGTTGGTATGTCCATCTCTATGCAGCCCTTAGTAAGGCAATTTATGTGGGGTGTGCTTCAGCTGAAGCCTCCCCTCCGGCTTCCAGTTGTGTCCTGGGACCTCAACGTGGTGTTGGCATGGTTCTTGCAAGATCCATTCGAGCCTCTTTGCTCCTGCAATATGAAGTTCTTCACCTGGAAGGTTCTCTTCCTTGTGGTGGTCACTTTGGCGCACAGGGTCAGTGAGCTTCAGGCTTTGGTTATGTATCCGCCCTACATGAAATTCTTTCATGATAGGATGGTCCTGTGTGTGCATCCTAAGTTCCTGCGTAGGGTGGTGACTGATTTTCATTTCAATCAATCAATCATTCTGCCCACCTTCTTTCCGAGGCCTCATTCAAACCAGGGCGAACAGGCGCTGCACAGTTTGGATTGCAAGAGGGCCTTAGCTTTCTATCTAGAATGCAGAGCAGGCCACAGGCAGTCCACACAACTCTTCATATCTTTCAACAAGAATAGACTGGGAGTTGTGGTAGGCAAGCAAACTCTGTCCAACTGGCTGGCGGATTGTATCTCCTTCTACTATGCACAGGTGGGCCTTCAGCTTGGAGGCCATGTCAAGGCTCATTCTTTAAAACCTTGGTGGTGGCAGTAGCCCACTTGTGGGCAGTTCCCATCACTGAAATCTGCAGGGCTGTGACATGGAGTTCCTTACACACGTTTGCTTCCCACTACTGCTTGAACAAGGATGATTGGTACAATAGTAGCTTTGGCCAATCTGTCCTTTGCAATCTCTTCCAACCTTAAACCCAACTCCTGTTGGCACCCAGTTAGGGGCTGTTGGTCATTGTTGTATCCGGGAGCAGCCTGTAGCTTGGTATTCACCCATATGTGAGAACTACCATCCTGCTTGTCCTAGGAGAAAGCAGAGTTGCTTACCTGTAACAGGTGTTCTCCTAGGACAGCAGGATGTTAGTCCTTAGGAAACCCACCCGCCATCCCGTGGAGTTGGGTTCTCCTGCGTTTTGTTTTAATTTTTTGCTCCCACTCCACCAAACACCGCTGCCATCCCACACCCTGAAGCAAATGGAAAGATCTGATGGATGCTCACAGCAGCCAGGCTTGGGCACTACTCTAGGGAATATCCCAATTCTTGCTAACAGGATATGCAGCTAAGATGGGCCCTGTGATGTCAGTAAAAGTGGACATCCCCTTTATCATTTTGGTCGTGTGAATCTGCACAAGACTAAACACTAGGGGCCTCTTTTTATGTTTCCTAGTGCCTATCTGGGAACAGGGTTTATCAGTTTACTGTCAGATGTAAACAACTGATAGTCATCAGGCTGACCACTTGCTGAAAGAGACAAAAGACTAGCCAAAGAGGTGGGAAATCAGCTAATTTAAAGCCTTAATCATGTATTCACCTGACTATACACAAAGCTGCTGAATTATGCATAGGTGAGCCCTTAAAAGCAGCAGAGTGCCAAGCAGGCAGGGTACCATAAAGAGAACGAGACAGCCCATCTGAGTGCTGTTGCCTTCCCTGGCCGAGCTCCATACACCCCTCTGCGTAGAGAAAGACTGGTTCCCTCCAAGAGATCCTGCAGCAGAGGAGCCAAATGCACCTTGCTGCTACAAAGTAACAAGATGAAGCCCTTCTCAGCTCTGGATGCCCTGACCCAGAGATGCAGCCCATAGAGAGACCAGCCTGCTGAAGATCCAGAAAGAGGGTCCCTCTGCAGGTCACATATAGTAAGAAATTTTACATTTTATTCCCTGTGCAATGGGTCAGGAAGTTAGAAACCCTTTATATGCAAGTCTCTGCCAGGGACAGGAAATGCCAGCATTTACTCTGTGATCAGACAGCCAGATGTAAAATAAGCAGTAATATTCTATGTATGTTTGTTTCCAATTTAGTTATTACACCTAGCCTGTGTAACTGTAGAATAAAGCAGTATTCAGACAAAAATTTTGGTTAATTTTCTAAGCAAACAGATAGGAGGATTGCTTGTAAATAGAGGTACTCAGAAAGGGGGAGTGTGAGAGAGACATCCTAATCACATTTTCCCCTCAGTAGCACGTGGTTGGGATGACTTTTGTTTTGGTGCATGTGCTCCTTGGGGAAAAAGCATGACCTCAGTCACATTTCTGCAGTGGGGGCAAAAATACTATTCAGCAGGGAGCACTGTGGTGAGGAAGCAGTCAGCCCATTAAGCAGGTATGGTATGGTGGTCCTATTTGCTTGCCATTAAGGTGCTAAACACCGTGAATAGTGGAGTTGGATAGAAATGACAGCAGAGAGGGATCGTATGGTCCATCTAGCCTGCATGGTAGTAACTGCCGCCCCATGCAGGTTACTCTCCAAGCCTTATGTTAAAGGATAGTAATATTTTACATTCAAAACTGAACAGCTGTGAAACCCAGAACTAAATTACTGCTAGCAACATTGTCAGGGTGAGCAGCCTTCTTGATGACTCAGACAAGGCTGCTTGAACATGCTTTGAGTATGGAATTTGCTTGTGCTACAATCTTGCAGGTTACCATGCTGAGGGCAGTATGAGCATCCGTTTGTCGGCAACCTTTCCTGCTAGCCAATGTCCTTATTAATGAGCCCTTATGATATAATATATACAAACATATCATAACGTGCTTGGCAATACTTCCTAATCAGGCCCCCTTAGAATAACCTTGAGTCTGTAAGGGATGTGCAAGAAAAGGTTCCTACAGTGAGCCCAACATCGGTGCCCCTGTGGCTTGGCCATTTTTTACAGTGCAATTGGGCCATATCGTTAGAGCTGTCCAGTTACCTTGTTCTCTCAATCTCTTATGGCACCCAGATACCATTTTTCTCTGTCTCAGCATTTTCTTGGTAGTGGTGCTCCTTTCACATTGCCTTTGAGAGAGCGCATTGCACATTCTTTATGTAGAGCAAGATCTTTACCCATCTAAGCTGTCAGTATGTATGTATTTATTTATTATCATCATTTTAGTCCACTTACCTCTGAACTATCTCCTTTTAGCTTTAACGTCCTCTTAAATACGCTTCATGGTGATCAGATATCTTCAGTGTTGATCTCATGTTGCTTAACTTCTGTTATTTTTTTGTTTTCTCATTTTCATGTAGAAGCAATGGCATTCATCCAGGACTCAGCATACAAAGGGCAACCATTGG
This sequence comes from Rhinatrema bivittatum, assembly GCF_901001135.1. Taxonomy (NCBI): domain Eukaryota; kingdom Metazoa; phylum Chordata; class Amphibia; order Gymnophiona; family Rhinatrematidae; genus Rhinatrema; species Rhinatrema bivittatum. The sequence continues at coordinate 535,958,380 of NC_042617.1, forward strand.
TTTCCAGTGATTGGTTCAGCATCAGCATATTACTTCAATGAATTTCGTACGATGGGTCAGAAGGATGGCCATCCTGCAAAAGGTTCTAGTTCTTTGTCATCAATGTGTGGCCCCCTTTAAGAATCAGGGGCCATGGCTAGGGGTATGGTGGGTAATACTGCTACTTAGATAAGTTAAATGCAGGATTATAAATCCTCTGTGATCTGCTTGGTTTAGATAATTATGCATTTGCAGTTCGATAACTTCACTCAGCCCCCCTGCGTCATATATGCTTGACGATCTGAGTAGCTGGGTATAGGGGATCCTCACTATCCTTGATGCCTTCTACACTCCAGCACTTGCATATCGCATTTCCCGAGACCAGCGCATATAGCACGTCCTTATAAGGGTATTTTGTGATGGCCTATAGCAGCAGTGGATTGGCCTATCGAGGCTTTGGGTATGCCTCGGTGGGCCCATCAGGCCAGTCACATGACTGGTGTTAATCACAGTGCCCTCTTGCCTGTGGAGCTGCTTTAACCAACATGAGGCCCTACAGCAGTTTTTTTTGTTTGGTTTTTTTTTACCAGCTGGAGCTTCTCTGCTTGCTGGCTCCTACCAGGGTGTTAAGTCTTCATTTTTCGTGGCAGCTGCAGTGGTAAGAGCTACCTGGGCCTCTCTCTCCACCCCATTTGGCAGCAGTAGTGGTGGTAAATGGCTCCTTGGGCCTATCCACCCAACAGTGACAGCAGGAAACACTCCTACGGCTTCCCCTTTCTCCTGCTCAGCAGCATCACCATGAGCGGGTGGAGAATTGGCAGCATGTCAGAACCATGGCTTGTGTAGCAAGGTCAGGGAGGGGTTTGTGAAACTATGGCTTGTACAAAGGTCATAGTGCTGCTGAAGCACAAGAAATTTGAAAATAACACCGGGGTCTATCTATGAGCCAGCAGAGCTCAGGTCTTTTGGCAAACTCTGCCCCTCCATGGTAACAGGAAACCTGTGCGATGGGAGGTGAAGGGGTTTTTTCAGAACCTTAGCGCTGCTTGGTCTCAGATAGACCCCAGTGTTACTTTCAAATCTCTTGCCCTTCTTCGTCAGCACTATGACCTTTCTACAAGCCATAGTGTCACAAACCCCTCCCCTTCCACAGTACAGGATCAAATAAATCAAACCAGGTGAATGGGGAGGATCCAAGATGAGGCTGTAAATGAAAATGCAGGGAGATTCTAGGCTGGGTGAAGGGGAGAGGTTGCCTACTGAGCTCCAGAAAAAAAAAGAAAAAGATGCTGGGATGGGAGAGAGATTGCAGGGAGAGGATGGAATGGGATGGGAGAGAGACTGCAGGGAGATGATGGAATGGGGAGAGAGACTGTAGGGAGATGATGGAATGGAATGGAAGAGATATGATGGGATGGGAGAGAGACTGCAGGGAGATGATGGAATGGGGAGAGAGACTGTAGGGAGATGATGGAATGGAAGAGATATGATGGGATGGGAGAGAGATTGCAGGGAGATGATGGAATGGAATGGGAGAGATTGCAGGGAGATGATGGGATGGGAGAGAGACTGCAGGGAGATGATGTAATGAAATGGGATAGAGACTGCAGGGAGATGATGGGATGGGAGAGAGATTGCAGGGAGATGATGGAATGGGAGAGAGACTGATTGGGGATGATGGGATGGGTAAAAGACTGCAGAGAGATGATGGAATGGAATGGGAAAAAGACTGCAGGGAGATGCTGAGATAGGATGAGATGGGAGAGAGATTGCAGGAAGATGATGGGATAGGAGAGAGACTGCAGGGAGATGTTGAAATGGGATGGGAGAGAGACTGCTGGGAGACGATGAAATGGGCTTGGAAGAGAAATTGCGTGGAGATGATAATGCAATGTGATGGGAGAGAGACTGCGGGGAGGTGCTAGGTTGAGTGAGGGGGAGAACGCAAGGGGAGAGGCCCCTAATTGCTCTCCTCTGCTGCCAGCCCTCCCATCTTCAGGCTGAGGAAAAAAAAAGAAAACCTTGCAGGGACTTTGCACCCCACCCCCTTTCCAAGCTAAACAACACTTCCTCCTGGAGCTTTAAATTATAGTCCACCCTGTTGTTCTGCCTGGATCCCCCCCCCCCCCCTCTTAACCACCAATATAAGTAAAAGCATTTTATTTTTTTACATATGTCAGGGAGCTATGTGTGTCAGGGAGCACATATATGAGCAAGAGTGCATGAGTATGTTAGAGTATGAGTCAGTGATCAAGCAGGCATCTGTGTGTACGTGTGTGTCAAGGAGAGAGTAGAAAGTCTGTGTGTATCCCCCACCCCTATCTAATCCATGCAATCTCAGAATGATTTGAATCTAAAGTTCCCAGGGATGGAGAGTGGAGGATATTTTTATCCTTACTATAATTTGGTATGTCTTCTGTTTTGAAATATTTAATTAGTGTTTGGGAACTTTTAATAATTTTATATGCATTTTTAATTATTCTATATTCTATTTTCAGCTGTTTTAAAATATTTTTTTATTAGTATGATTTTACTGTCGTGACTGATGTTTTGTGAGATCTGGTGACTCTTGCAACCTAGCACTATACAATAGTTATTATATTTCTTACCGCAAGGTCTCCAGGCCACTAGGCAATTTAGTGCTATTCATCTATGCTTGAGAAATGAGCTTGGTGGTAATTGGGGTGATTCAGGACTGCCATATTCCCATTCGATTATTACTGCACACAGCACATCCCACGAGATAAATCCCACAGGTTTCGGGATGGAGGACTTGATAGGCACATGGCAGTATTCAGCACATTTCAGAATGGAGGCAATCACATATGTTGGTGACAATCTGCAGTATTCTCCTGTGGTTTTGGAGGGGTTGGGCTATCCCCGGAGCAGTATGCATTTTGTTTTCAGCATTATCATGGCTTTCCAAGTCATTGAACAAGAGCATTGAGGGCTATTAAAGCTCTAGGCAGCATTAGTGGTTATAAGATATGGCCACATCTGGGTTGATGGGGTGTCCGCGGCAAGTGAGGTGGGCTTGAGGCGGGGGTTGATCACAACCAAGAGTGCATGGCGTGTGCAAATATTGAAAGCTGAATACCAAGTAGCATGGTATCCCTGCTCTTACGTTGCAGCGGTGGGTGACAGTGAGATGAGTTGCCTGTCAAGTCTTCAGCTTTGGTGGCCAGGATTGGCCTGTGCATCACCCAAAATTATGCTACTTGCTCTTTTGTGGAGCAGGACTTCATTGCACTGCAGAGAATTTTGTCGGTAATCAGGATCGAATTGCAGGATAACCTAAGGGGCAAGGCTTCAATGGCACTGTGTTCCCCAATGGTGCTACACTGCTGTAGCATGATACTATTTTATTTATTTATTTATTTAACATTTTTCTATACCGTCGTTTGGTGGGAACAGACACAACGGTTTACATTAAGGCACATAAAATGAGGCTAACGTATCTTAATTTACATAGGTGCCATTTTAGGGTCGGTAACATAGTTTGTAAATAATATTAATTGGTAAGTGTAATGAGTCATTTCCAGTTTACATTTTAACAGTTTAGGTTACTAGATTACTTTTATGGAGCACTTTTGAATTGGAGCACGACTTCGATGGCCTTGCATCTACAACAGCGCTACATTGCAGTAGCAGGATTCTATGAAGCATTCAGTGAATGGAAATTCAACAGGTAAGGGCGTGGTCACCACTGGGGATTGAGAATACATTAGTAATTGATGTTTTGGAATTGAATGAATGCTAGTAATTTTTAGTAATTGTATTGTATTGTTGTATGCAATTGACCGATGTTGCGGCCACATCCATCCAATAAAGAACTTCTTTTCGAATAATGGACTGACAGAGTTGTCTCTTACAAATATGAAAAGAATCTTGGGATGGGATGGGGGTTAATTATAGGTAGGCGAGAGGAGGCTGTCGCACCTGAGATGGCTGAGATTCTGCAGCCTATATCCACTTATTCTTACCATAAACATTGAGGGGGAGATTTTAACAGGTTGCACACACGCGTCCATGTGTGTGCGATACCCGGCGCGCGCACATGGGACACCCGATTTTATAACATGCACGCGCAGGTGCACGTATGTGTTAAAATCGGGGGTCGGCGTGCGCAAGGGGGTGCACAATTGTGCAACTTGCATGCACCGATGCCTGCAGCCTTCCACCAGCACCTCCCAGGCCGCTCTGATTTTGGAGCGGCCTCGGAGGGAACTTCCCAATCCCCTAACCCTCCTGCCACCTAGACCCCCCCCCGACCCCCCAGAGGCAGGCACAGTTTACACATGCCGGCAGCTTGCCAGCACTCAATTCCCCCGGCACAGCGGCAAATGGCTGCTGTGCTGGGAGCCTCTGACCCCGCCCTGCCACCTGGACCGCCCCTCCCCTCCCCTGCCCTTTTTCAAAGCCCTGGGACATACGCGCGTCCCAGGGGCTTTACGCACATCGCTGGGCCTTTCTAAAATAGACCCGGCACTCATAATCCCACCTACGCACGTAAATCCAATAGATTTACACGCGTAGGCTTTTTAAAGTCTACTCCTGAATGCATGCAATGTACAAGATATGGGACAGAAGGAATTGAGCGAATGATTTATATATCATCAGTACTGAAGTTGATGTTAAGCTTTTGCTGATTTTTTTTTTTTTTTAATCAGAAATGATTCTCTGCCTTCAAAACAGATAACTGTTTCACATTACAGAGCACTTTTTATATTTTTCTAGAGTAAGAGGTATGTGAAATGTATGCATTCTTCCTCCCCCTCACACTGTACAAATGAGACCTCTGTAACCTATGTGAGGTTGCTCTGTGACCCACTGTTCAGTTTGCAGTTACAGTTACAAACAGCAGACACCACTTTCATTTGTTTATTTTATTACCTAAAATTCGAGCAAAACCAGACAGAGAGAAAAAGGCGAGAAAGATATGGATGGAGGGAGGAAAACCTGTTGTGTTTGGGGGGTGCTGGCGGAGGGAGACTGAAAACTGCATATATACAGAACACACAGAATGATGAACCATGGATTGAGAGGCTCCTAGATCTCTCCTGTCACTGTTAACCTCCAACAGGGCTTTGTTCTGTGCTTCTGTACCAGTGAACACCTGACTGTCAAAACTATCTAAATCTACTTCTGTGGGGGGTTTTTTCTGGTCAAGTTGTCTCTGAACTGTGACCCTTCCTTTCTCCTTGCACCAGTGCATATTCACTCACATGTCATTTCTCTCCTCTGCTTCCCTTCTTTACTGTCTTCAGTCCTTGGCATTTTGTCTGGGCTTCCTGCTCCTTCAGAACAAGCCAAGGACTAGGATACTACTAACACCATTCAGTGATAGGGAAGCAATTCATCAGATGTTCACAGGACAGAACCAGCGGTCACAACAGCCGGCGGGAAGCCTGCATCAGTCCTTTAAAAGGATTCCCGTAATGCACGGCCGTATATTTCTCACTGTGGCTGGCTTCAGGGAAGGGTTTTATTTGTACATGGGAAAGAATGCATCGTAAGGAGGTTCCGTGTTGTAGGCATTTTTCATTCGAAGTGCTACCGTTGCTCTTGCTGCTTTACAAGCAACAGTAATCCACCATGGGGCAGACAAATTATTCTAATATGAAAATACAATCCAATACCTTTTCTACAGAGCTAATACATTTTACATGAAAGCAATTTTTTTTTTTTTTTTTTTTTACTGAAAATTGTCATTTCCACTGCAAGGGTGATGTGTTGCTGTTTTTTGGGTTTTTTTTTATCAGCAGTGTATAGCAACACGCTGTATTCAGACAATTCCATGGGGAAATGCCCCTCCATTTCTGCAGGCAATTCTTCATGAGCACTGACACAAGAGGATGCAGCATTCTTGCCAGCGTTTGCCATGGTACACATTGCGTTATGGCCATTTACACCATGGTTCAGTCTTAATACGTTGGGCCCTTTGGGGTTTTATTTTCATTCAGTTACTCACTATTTTCTATTCTTTTCTCCTTTTACCCTTTTATTGAATATAATTTCTGCCTGATCACCCTTTTTATCAGTTTTTAATCTTTGTATTATTCCTTCTGTCACCCTAGTCTGTTTTTCTCTTCCCACCTCTCTGTTCCCTGTCTTTTTTTTTTGTTTTATTATTTCTTCCCATTCGACTTCTGAAGCAGAAGTTCCTGGAGAGATTGTTATACGCTGTTGCATTTTGTGCATCCTGCAGCCTCTTTCTCAGGTAAGAAGACATATGATGTCCATCCACAAATCCAGTTTTGGGTATTTCATTAAGACTGTGCTCAGTACCGGCCTATAAGCTGGTACAGCTCTTACTAATACCAGCTCAATGCTCCTATCCACTGCTGGATCCAAGGACTGCACAGTAAAGTGAGGTATAATAGTCTGTTATTAGGAAAGAGGTTCTAACAGATCTCTTTGGAGGTGAGGAGTGCAGAACTCTTCTATTATTAATAGAATAGAAGCCATACATTGAAGTCAGCACAGCAACTTCATAAATCTACAGTTTTATCAAAATCCCATAAAAGTTGCTCTCAAATGGTTTAAAAACATATATATTACACCCCATTGCGGATTTCTGCTGTAGTCCCTCTGCTGGCAGTGTCACTGGAGCAAAGCTGCTCCCGGGAGCATCCCAGGGACTCAACCGAAAGGCTCTGGACAGATATTATGCTTCCCAGACTCTGCTGCCGTATTGTCCGAGGATGTGTTTCGACCTCCACTTCCACCTCAAAGTTTATCCCCTCTCTGAAAAGAAAGAAAACACATCAATAAGTGAGGCTAGGTGCTGCTGGTCTTTTAGTTTCAGTCCCCTTCAAGCTGTCCCTCGTTTTCTCCTCCTCTCTCCAATTCCATCTTTCTCTTCTCCCTTTCTCCTTCACTCTCTTCTCTCTGTTGCCCCCCTCTGTGGTCTGTAATCACCTGTAGGATGACTCCTGCACCTCGCTCAGCATACTGCCTGCCAATGCCACGGTACTTGCTGAGTGATTATCCTGCTCCTTTGCACCTTCTCTGTCCTGGCGACTGTGGCTGGTACTCGGCAGAGAAGCAGCTTCCTGGGTAGCGTTCTCACCCACCACGGTATTTGGAAACACTGACCACAGCTCATTCACTGGAAATAAGCATACAGCATGCATCTAAATAACCCCATTAAAAAATACAACAGCTTCCCAATATGCACATGAGTTTTTTGTTGAGCTGATTATCAAAATTCACTGATTCAACTAGCAAATGCAAATTAAAGTACAGCAGAATATATCCATGTTGGTGGAGGGAGTATCCGCCATTAAACAAAAGTAATACCTACTAGCTGGCTCAAAAGAGCACTTGTGTAGGACTGCAGATAGAACCGGTTTCTTCACCTTGGCTTCCCAAACCTTCTGAATGACACCCATAACAGCTGAGTTTTCAGATTATCCAGCATGTGCATGAGATAATCTGCATATACTGGATCTCCAACATTTGCAAATTTATCTCAAGCATATTCATTGTGGTGATCCTGAAAACCTAACTGACTGGGGGAGGGGGGACATGAGGGTAGCTTTGGGATATACAGAACAGGCCTGGGAAGTCCCGACTTAGGCAGAAGATCTTTGTTGCAATCTTCTTTTGCATGGCTATGGCCATTAACGGCACCAAAGGAAAAGGCTTTTCTGCTGTTTTGTAGTAATGGCTGGGCTAGATGGGAGGTGGGTACAAACAGGGAGGGAGGGAGGGAAGAATCTCTGGGCTGCAATTGAACACTCATGATGCTGTAAGCACAGCAATAGCTGAGTTCAATTAAGCTGGAAGAGTACAGGAGCAGCAAGAAGCTGCTGGTTCAAAAAATGTAATGGTAGCCTATGCTAGTGCTGAAATCCTAAGGTGGCTTATAACATTTAAGGTTCACCAATAGTGACTTTCCAAGAGCCAATGAAAATCGTTGGAGTGAATAAACTTGGTGGTTGCAAAAAAACCCATAAATTTTTGTGATTTCTCAGATCATGTGTCAAAATCCTTTAATGCAAGGTCCACACAAGACATTTACCAACAGCAAGATTGCTTGTTTAAAACATAATGGGAACAACACATGCTCCAGGCATAAGAGGATTCCAAGTGAGTCTGCTAAACCTATAGTACAGATAAATTCAAAAGTAACATGGTTTTATTTTAAAAGGGAAATCTGTTTGGTCCCAAGGCATTCTGGAAATCCAACTCCCAAATGTTGATTGCATGAGGCCAGTACATCTAAGGTATTTGTGCATGTGTTGAAATCCTTTATTCCTGTTCATACCCCAGATTGGTCCAGACTACTGGGTTTCGACTCCCTGCCAGCAGATGGAGAGATGGAGACAGAAAAGAAAAGCTTTACTGGCACTGCTACCTTAACCAAGATTGCCACCTGCAGTCCCTCAGTATTTCTCTGTCTCCAGTAGATTGTAGAGGTGTAAAACCTGCAGTCTGGAGTTTAAAAAAAAAAAAAAAAAAAGAGGAAGAAGAATTTCTTTCAGGAGCTTCCTCCTAAGGGGTTGTTAGATCCCTGGTGAGGGCAATTCTCCCTGATTGAGTTGGACAAGCAGAGGGTTGGTGACTCTTGGTACTGACTCGTCCCTGGACACTGAGGGGATTTTGATTAGCTGGTGGCCCAGTTCCCTTGATTCCTTGGAGAGCCCTCTGGAAGTAGCAACCACTCTGCAGCATTTAGGAAAGTACTTTTTGTCTTTATCTATTACAAAAAAAAAAAAGAAAGAAATGACCTGTATTGTTTTACACAGGGGCTTGGAGAGGGTTTCTTGACTTCAACTCGTTCTGTGAGTGATCGCTGATCCCACCAGACACAGGTGAGAGCCGGCGGTAACTGGGGGTTCCGGCGTTGACAAGACCGTGTAGCGAGTGACAAGGAGGCAGCACATACGGGACATACATGGCGCTGGCCAAGGACTGAGGCAAGGCCTGTCGCTCGTGTTGGACGACCCTAAGGTAATCCAGTGGTTTTGTAGGAAGAGTTGTGGCCCTTGATTCCACGTGCTTAAGCAGCTAGGCATCAAACGTCCTCAGATGGAGACGGACCAGGAAAGGGTGTACACCATCATGGTCGGCTTGAGAGGTCCAGCTAAGGCCTTTCCCTTCCGCAAGCAAGTAAAGCACCTGGTCATCAGGGAGTGGGACACCCTTGAGACCATGGCAACATTGTACCCGTTGCTGGAGGAGACACTCAAGATTTTGATGCTTCTGACAGTAGACACTTTGGTCTCAGGAGTAAGCAAGAAAACCACCATTCCAGTAACAGGGTCTGCCACCTTGAAAGATGTGCAGAACCGTAAGCTGGAAGTTCACCTTAAGAGGATTTTTGAGGTTTCTGCTTTGGGTATCCGGGCTGTGGTATGCGGCAGATTTCTGCATAGAAGCTGGGTTCAGCAGTTGCAAGTGAAGGAGACGTCGTCATCGTCCTCCATTAAGCAGGTGGAGCACTTGGAGGCAGCGGTGGCCTATATAGTGGATGCCTTTTATGACTTGATTAAGACATCCTCCAGAGTTATGATGTCAGCATAGAGAGAGGAATAACCAGTAAGAAAAAAGAGGTGATAATGCCCTTGTACAGGTCCTTAGTGAGACCTCACCTGGAGTACTGCATTCAATATTGGTGCCCATAACTCAAAAGGGATAAAGTCAGGACAGAAGTGGTCCAAAGAAGAGTGACCAAAATGGTGAGGATCAGCACTGGAAGACTTATGAGGAGAGGCTGATGGATCTGAATATGTACACCCTTGAAGAAAGAAGGTGCAAGGGAGATATTATACAGACCTTCAGATATCTGAAAGGTTTTAATAATGCACAATTGTCAAACCTTTTCCATTGGAAAGAAATCAATAGAACTAGGAAATGAAACTCCAGGGAGGATGACTCAGAACCAATGTCAGGAAATATTTCTTCTCTGAGAGGATGGTGAAAGCCTGGAATGCCCTTCCAGAGGAGATGGTGAAGACAAAAACAGTCAAGGAATTCAAAGGGGCATGGGATAAACACTATGGATCCCTAAAGGCTAAATGATAGAAATAAAGAAAAGAGTACATGGGAGTAACTGGGGGTAACTTGCTGGTATGGCAGTTGCTACTCTTAAAAGTATCAAGGCTTAATGCAACTCCATAATTGCTCTCTGCTTCAACAGCAGTGACTGACAAAAAGGGGAATTGGATTCAGACAGCAACCAATAAGGGCACCAACTTTTATGGTTTGGGGAACAAATATAAATGGGGATAACTAGCTGTTGAGGCACTTACTACCCTTAATCACTAAGCCTGATACTTTAGATGCAACTCCAACATCGGTGTCTGCTTTCACACCAACAGTTAAGGGAAATTGCATAATTGTTGCAATGTACAAGTAATATCTCTGTTTCCATTGTAAAAATGTTCCTACATATAATTTAAAATGTTCCTACGTATGTTAATGTTACAATGTAAAAATAGTACAACCCCACCGTCATACTATTACCTGTTATAATGTGAACCGATGTGATGTACCCCAACGAATGTCGGTATATAAAAGCAAATAAATAAATACATAAAATAGCATCCGAGGGCCCTGATTTTTATGGTCTGGTAAACTGATAAGCATGGGGGTAACCTGCACAATGCAGCAGATACTGGCATAAACTTGCTGGGCAGCCTGCGTGGATCATTTGGTCCTCTTCTGCCATTATTTCTATGTTTCTGTGTTTCTATATATTGCCAGAGGACAAGCCAATGGGGGGGGGGGGGGGAAGAAATCCTTTTCCACCAGTTTGTGTTTTAGAGACTATAGATGATATCCACAGAACAGAGGCCCTTTGACAGTACAGAGATGAAGCTCGGGCAGGACCCAGTCCTTTTGATGTGAGCAAAAACTGAACCGAGATACCACTGGTCAAGGAACTGGGGGAGCTAAGTCTTCACATTGAAATGGGGCCAGTCCACGCTTCTCTTCTGGCTGTCGAGTGGGTCCACTACCACATTTACAGGTAGTGGACCAGAATCACAACGGACCAGTGGGTCTTGGGAGTGATAAAATGACAACTACACATCAGAATTTACACGCCCGATGTGTGAAGCCTTCATCGTCTCCACTTGTGCTACTCACACCAAACAGATAGCAGTTCGCAACACAGTGCACCGCTTGCAATAGCTAAGAGTGATGATTCCATTTCCCCAAGAAGAACGGAGAAAAGGTTGGATCAATATGGAACAGGGTATGGAGTTGGAAATCCCGGATTGGGTGATAGGGTCTGCCGACCCCAGCTTTTCCGATTGGAAAGTGGTGTGTCAGGGCCAGACCATGTAGGGTCAAAGGAGAAGGCATCATGGTCTATCAATCAGTTAGTGATGAGAGCAGTGCGCTTTTCCTTATTTTTCTTTCTGCCATGGTTACAAGGTCAGGCAGTGCAAGTTCTATTGGACAATGCAATGACAGTGATATATCAACTGGCAGGGAGAGACTAAAAGTCGGATAGTTTCTCAGGAGGCTCAGTTGTTGGTTTACTGGACGGAGCAGCCTCTGGTAGTTCTGGCAGCATCTTACATAGCTGGGGTAGACAACATGAGGGTGGATTTTCTCAGCAGGCAAAAGTTGGACCCCAGAGAATGGGAGCTGTCAGAGGAAGCAATGCTTCTCGTTCGGGCCAGATGGAGAATGCTTCTCATGCACTTGATGGCATTGAGACAAAACGCCAAGGCAGTATGCTTTTACAGTTGCAGGCAAGAACACAGAGCAGTAGGAATTGATGCTTTGGTGTTACCATGGCTACCAGGGATTCTTTACATCTTTATACCATGGCCGATCCTGGGCAGGGTGCTACAGGCAGGGTGAACTGATTCTAATGGCTTTGGAATAGCCATGTCGACCTTGGTTCGCGGACCTAGTAAACTTGGCGGTGAATGGTCCATTAAGGTTCAGTCACCTTCCAAGAAAGTTGTGCCAGAGACCCATATTTGTGGATCCTGGTGTATTGCTTCTGTCTCGTGGCTTCGTTTTTGAGAGGAACCGGTATTCCTAAGATGTCATTGCCACCTTACTGCAGGCTGGACGGCCGTCCATATCCTTGCCTTATGTTAGGTGTGGAGTATTTTTTTAAGCTTATTGTGTTGAACAGAGCATGCAGCCTACTCAGGCTTCAATTTCCTATACCTTGACCTTTTTACAAAAAGGTCTAGTGAGGAGTCTAGCCTCTAATTTCTTTCGGGTACAGATGGCAGCTTTATGCTGTCTTCAAGTGCGGTGCATCCAGCTGTGATTCATTTAATTTGAGGGGCAAATGCGGGAGGTTTGTCCCTTGTAGAATCTTAATTTGATGATGAGGGTGTTGTGTGAGGCTCCATTCAAGTCATTGCTGGGGCACCTCTAAAGGATTTAACCCTGAAAGTGGGTTTTTTTTTTTAGTGGTAATTTGTTCAGCCAAAAGAATTTCAGAGCTTCATGTGTTGGTTTTTAAAGATCCCTTTCTTCAGTTTCCAGAGAATGGGGTATCCTTGCAAATGGTGCCCTCATTTCTGCTGAAGATTGTTTCATCCTTTCTTCTTAGTCAATTCGTTTTTACAAATTTGGATTTGGCTGTGCCACATGTGAAGGTACTTCGTGTATTGGATATGAGGCGAAGTTATTAAGGCATTTCTAGGTGACTAATAGTTTCCAGAGATCAGATCATATTTTTGTGCTTTGGAATGGGCCAAGAAAGGGGTGGAAGGCATCCAGGCTACTATTGCGAGATGGCTGAAGAACGCGACTACCTTGGCTTGTCAGAGGGTCTAAGGGCTCACTCGACTCAGGCATAGGCAACCTCACGGGCTGAGTGTCAGTTGGTTTCTTCACAATAAATATGTTGGGCGGCTACTTGGAAGTAGTTACGCATTTTCTCCAGACATTACTGGTTGGATCCGGACTCTGAGGGGTTTAGAGAGAGAATATTATGAGTGGATCTATTACATTCCTGCCCAGTATAGGAGAGCTTGCATACATCTAGGAGTCTGGACTGATCTGGGTTATAAACAGGAAAGGAAAATTGCTGGTGGCTGAAAAGAATTGGTAAGTACTGCTTGGGAAAGTTTTTTTAGAATTTAAAAATTTTGGGGAGAAATAAACTATTGGGATATATTTTTTAGTGTGTTAGTATTAAATAGCTAGTCAGAAGGCAGGCAAAATAACCAGGAGTTTTGTGTGTTTATATTAAATAGCTAGTCAGAGGGCAGGCAAAAACCAGGAGTCCAATCTCTTGAGGCTAGAGTGGCAGACCTGGAGTAGCTGAGGCAGACAGAGAGGTATATAGATGAGACCTTCAGGGACACAGTAGCCAAGTTCAACTCCAGTCTGGATCCCTGGTGCTTCCATGGTGGAGGAAAATATCCTGATCGGAGAGCATCAACCTGGTGCAGCAGGAAACGATCCTGTAACAAGGATCTCACACCGAGGATGTATCTCCCAGGGCTACAGCCCAGAAGGAAAGAGTTATGTGAGCCGTCATAGTTGGTGATTCGATTATTAGGATTGTAGACAGCTGGGTGGCTGGTGGGCATGAGATCGCTTGGTAACATGCATACCTGGTGTGAAGGTGGTGGACCTCATGCGCCACCTAAATAGGCTTTTAGACAGTGCTGGGGTGGAGTCGGCTGTTGTGGTACATGTGAGCACCAACAACATAGGAAAATGTGGGAGGGAGGTTCTGGAAACCAAATTTAGGCTCTTAGGTAGAAAGCTGAAATCCAGAACCTCCAAAGTAACATTCTCTGAAATGCTCCCTGTTCCACAATAAGGTCTCCAGAGGCAGGTAGAGCTCCGGAGTCTTAATGCATGGATGAGATGCTGGTGCAAGGAAGAGGGATTCACTTTTTTAAGGAACTGGAGAACCTTTTGGGAAGGGGAATCTTTTCCAAAGGAATGGACTCCACCTTAACCAGGGTGGAACCAGGTTGCTGATGTTAACCTTTAAAAAGGAGATAGAGCAACTTTTAAACTAAATCAAAGGAGAAAGCCAACAGTCGCTCAGCAGCACATGGTAAATAGGGAGGTATCTTCAAAGGATACTAAAGAAGTATTAGAGTTAGGGCATCCCAATAGAGAGGTTCCAATAATAAGAAAACTAGTCCAAGTGCTATAATTAAAAACTCATCTGAGCTAAAAGATTCCAATTTAGCCCAGTCAACTGAAAAGTAGAATGTTAACACAAACAAAAAATGCACTTTGAAATGTTTGTATGCTAATGCCAGAAGTCTAAAAAGTAGATGGGAGAGTCAGAGTGTATAGCAGTGAATGATGATATATAAAATTGGCATCTCAGAGACATGGTGGAAAAAGGATAACCAATGGGATAGTGCTATACCAGGGTACAAATTATATCGCAATGATAGAGAGGAGCAACATGGTGGTGGGGTAGCGCTCTATGTCTGGGATGGCACAGAGTCCAACAGGATAAAGACCCTGCAAGAGACTAAATGCACAATCGAAAATTTATGGGTAGAAATCCCTTGTGTATAGGGGAAGAATACAGTGAAAGGAGTATAATACCGTCCACCTGGTCAAAAAGATGAGACTAACAGTGAAATATTAAGAGAAATTAGGGAAGCTAACCAGATTCGTAGTGCAGTAATAATGGGAGATTTCAATTATCCCAATATTGACTGGGTAAGTGAAATATTAGGACATGCTAGAAAGAAAAATTCCTGGATGGAATAAATGACAGTTTTATGGATCAATTGGTTCAGAAACCAACAAGAGAGGGAGCAATTTTAGATCTAATTCTCAGTGGAGTGCAGGATTTTGTGAGAGGTAACTGTTTATTCTAAAGAAAGTACAGCTGCAATAGGTAACTTGAGACTTTATTAGGGAAAGACAGAGACAAAGGGATAGGGACAAGGAACAGAACAAAGCACGAGGAAATAGTTTGTTCTGGGGGGCGACAGGTCCATACAACTGTACAATCACCCAGCCACCCCAAAGTTTCAGTAATGTGGATAATCTTTTATACCTTTCATACTGACCAATCAGAGTATATGCCGAGTGTTGATTCTAGATTAGAGCAGTGCATTTCATTTGAGAATATATTAGACCAATCAGCTAATGGGTCTGGGGTGTTGGCTGGCTGCATTCCAGCATGTTGGCAGGGTCCTCAGTAGTCTTAATCTAAAACTAGCATTCTTGAATACAGCAGAGATGAGGTACTTCAGAAAGTCAGTGCATAATATAACATACATAACTGTGGTGGGGCTGCTTGGCAATAGTGATCATAATATGATCAAATTTGAATTAATGACTGGAAGGGGGGCAGTAAGTAAATCCATGGCTCTAGCACTAAACTTTCACTAAACTTTCAAAAGGGAAACCTTGATAAAACGAGAAAAATAGTTTAAAAAAAAAACAAAAACTTGAAAGGTGCAGCTACAAATGTTAAGAGTGTGCAACAGGTGTGGACACTGTTAAACAATACCATTTTAGAAGTGCAGCCCAGATGTATTCTAAGCATGAAGAAAGGTGGAAGGGAAGGTCAAACAATTGCCAGCATGGCTAAAAATTGAGGTGAAAGAGGTTATTTTAGCCAAAAGATCTTCATTCAAAAATTGGAAGAAGGATCCATCAGAAGAAAATAGGATAAAACATAACTATTGGCAAGTTAAATGTAAAACATTGATAAGACAGGCTAAGAGAAAATTTGAAAAAAAGTTGGCCTTAGAGGCAAAAACTCATAATAAAAACTTAAATATATCCGAAGCAGCCTGTGAGGGAGTCGGTTGGACCATTAGATGATCAAGGGGTTAAAGGGGCACATAGGAAAGATAAGGCCATCGTGGAAAGATTAAACAAATTATTTGCTTCGGTGTTTTGGGTTTTTTTTTTAATTTTATTTTTATTAAATTTCCACAATCACAAAAAATACATATGTCAAGAGATTAGATAAATAACCAAAAATATTTCTCGCATTAATTTTACCAAACAAATTTTCAAACCTATCAGATCTCTACATATTTTCTTAATAGGCAATCCGGGAGACCAAGGGTTTACTAAGCGAACAACGGTAATCAAATAAAAAGAAGCTCAAGAGGTACCCCCTACATTAATTTTAGACGTAACCCCCACGCAACATAATCTAGGAGTGTGAATCCAGATAGGCCCTTAACTGTGAAGGCTCGAAGAACAAATACTTGGAATTTTGAAAATGAAGAAGACATTTGAACAGATATCTTAGAGAGAATTTTGCTCCTCGTGACACCACCTTGTCTCTCATCGAAATAAACTTCTTTTGCCATTCCTGCGTAGACCTTGCTATATCAGGAAATATCTAAACTCTTTGCCCATGAAATAATGACTTTGATTGTGAAAAAAAATCTTAGCACAGAATTTCTCTCTGATATAAACACAAAAGTTACAAGTAACGTTCTTCTTGCTTGAATGATAGTCTCTTGTGTTAAATCCAAAATATCCGTGATATTTAAGGACACTTCTTGAGGAGGATTTACAGGTATTTCATCCTTAAATGAAGGCAGGTAATACATTTTTGTAATAGCAGATAATGCTTCATCTGGCATTTTAAGAACTTGAATAAGAAAATTCCTAAAGAAATCCTTTGATACCAGATGCAAGTAAGGAAAATTCAAAACTCTTAGATTCAAAATCCTTGAGGAATTTTCCAATTTCATTGTGTGGATTATCTCTGATTGTATCAGGTTACTCTGAGCAGTTTCTACAGTAGAAACTCTTGTTTCCAAAACTTTAATTTTAGTAACGAAATTAGCCACTTGAGATTCCATAACTTGCATCTTAAGATTAGTGTCCTTCATTATTTGCGTTAGGGATAATATAGCTTTCTCTAAAGAAGACAGAGCATTCCATATAGAATCTAATGTTATCACGGACGGTTTAATCAACAATGTCTGAGGCATTAAGCATACCTTGGATTCCTTAACTCCTAGTTCCAGGGGGTTTCTGCCACTTTTCAGAGCTTCAGGGTTGTGGAGAGCTGCCATGGGGCCCTTGGAGTCCCATGTCAAGGGACTCTCTGAAGGCGGTGTCAAATGACGTCCCTTCTCAGAGCCTTTTCTCCAGCTTTATCTCTCCAGACAGGGAAAGTGGCGATACCAACAAATCTCAGTCCTCCACCGAAGTCTTAAATGGTGGCTCTGGAACCGTCGGTGTACTAGGGCTCAACGATGTCTCTTCTGCTAATCGCCCCGACATTCGCTCCATGCCGGTAGCTGAAGCGGCTCCACCCTCCAGTGCTTGAAGTAAGGGTGACGCAAAGAACGCCTCAATCCGTGGTTGCTGTAGTTCTGATCCAGGAGAAGATGCCGTATTTGCCGGAGCTTAGCTTTTCTTTTGGTATGTGGCATTTTTTGTTATAGGAAACAAGAGTAAAGGAATTCAGAGAGAGCTTCTGTGCATCCTCTTCAGTCGGCAGCCATCTTGGTCTGTGTTCGCTTCGGTGTTTACTGAAGAGGATGTTGGGGAGATACCTGTTCCAGAGATTGTTTTCAAGGGTGATGATTCAGATGAACTGAACCAAATCATGGTAAACCTGGAAGATGTGGTAGGCCAGATTGACAAACTGAAGAGTAATAAATTACCTGGACCAGATGGTATACAGCCCAGGGTTCTGAAAGAAGTAAAAAATGAAATTTCAGACCTATTTCAGTTAATTTGTAACCCATCACTAAAATCATCCATTGTACCTGAAGACTAGAAGGTAGCCAATGTAACCCTGATATTTAAAAAGGGCTCCAGGGGTGATCCAGGAAACTAGAGACCGGTGAGCCTGCCTTCAGTGCTGGGAAAAATCGTGGAAACTGTTATAAAGAATAAAATCACAAAACATTTAGATAGACATGGTTTAATGGGACACAGCCAGCTTGGATATACCCAAGGGAAGTCTTGCCTCACAAATCTCCTACATTTTTTGGAAGGGGTGAATAAATATGTGGACAAAAATAAACCGGTAGATGTGGTGTATTTGGATTTTCAGAAGGTGTTCGACAAAGTCCCGCATGAGAAGCTTCTAAGAAAACTAAAACGTCATGGGATAGGAGGCAATGTCCTTTTCTGTATTGCAAACTGGTTAAAAGACAGGAAACAGAGAATAGGATTAAATGGTCTGTTTTCAAAGTGGAAAAAGGTAAACAGTGGAGTGCCTCAGGGTTCTGTTCTTGGACTGGGGCCTTTTAATATATTTATAAATGATCTGGAAAGGGGTATGACAAGTGAGGTAATCAAATTTGTGGATGACACAAAATTATGCAGAGTAGTTAAATCTCAAGAGGATTGTGATAAATTGCAGGAGGACCTTGTAAGTCTGGAAGACTGTGCTTCCAAATGGCAGATGCAATTTAATGAGGACAAGTGCAAGATGATGCATGTAGGGAAAAATAACCCTTGCTGTAGTTACATGATGTTAGATTCCATCTTAGGAGTTACACCCAGGAAAGAGATCTAAGCGTCATAATGGATAATACATTGAAATTGTCAGCTCAGTGTTCTGTGGCAGTCAAAAATGCAAACAGAATGTTAGGAATTATTAGGAAGGGAATGGTGAATAAGACAGAGGATGTCATAATGCCTCTGTATTGCTTCATGGTGGGACCGCATCTCAAAAAAGATATAGTTGACCTGGAGAAAGTGCAGAGAAGGTTGACCAAAATGACAAGGGGCATGAAACTGCTCCCCAATGAGGAAAGGCTAAAGAAGTTAAGGCTGTTCAGTTTGGAGAAGAGATGATTGAGGGGGGATATGATAGAGGTCTACAAAATCATGAAAGGACTTGAACAGGTTAATGTAAATCAGTCATTTACTTTCTCAGATAATAGAAGGACTAGGGGGAACTCCATGAAGTTAGCAAGTAGCTCATTTAAAACAAATTGGAGAAAATTATTTTTCACTCAACGCATTGGTAAACTCTGGAATTCATTCCCAGAGGATGTATTTATGGCAGAAGGTGTAACACAGTTTAAAAAAGGTTTGGATAAGTTCCTAGGGGAGAAGTCCATAAACTTATTAATCATTAAGGAATAGTAGCTTGGGATTTATTTAATGTTTGGTTACTTGCTAGGTACTTGTGACTTGGATTGACCACTGTTGGAAACAGGATGCTGGGCTTGATGGATCCTTGTTCTGACCCAGTATGGCATCTCTTATGTTCTTATGAGACCGGCAAGGTAATCAATCATAGTAGACTTGGAGGCCATAAGGTAAGACAGAACAGCTCAGGAGGGCATAGATAATGGCAGGGAGGCCTGAGAAGCCGCAGAGCAAGGCAGAGGTCCTGGAAGGGCCCAGAACAAGGCAAGATGCCACAGAGCAAGGTGAGAGGCCAAGAGAGGCCACAAGGCAAGGCAGAAGGCCCAGAGGCCACAAGACTAAGCAAGGTAGAATAGTGAGATAAGAGTGGCCAGGTCAGAGAGCGGAGATGATATAATGAAGAGGCACTGAGGAATTGAGCATGCTGGGTTAAGTAGGGCTGAGGCCGAGGTGTAGTGTGACTAGTGAAGAGGTAGCTGGCAGAGCTAGGAGTGAGGCTTGCTGAGGACTCCTGGTGGAAGTAAGGTTGCACAGCAGGCAGAACTTTGGTATGGGGAGACTTCATAACAGGCAAAACCATGACATCATGGATAGGAGTTCCCTTCAGTAGAAAGACTTACTCAATACTTTCCAATTTATTGATAGAGGTATCAATACCCTTTGATAGGGACTATATCTTCTACTGCCCAAGACACAAAGGGGTACATTTTATAAAAAAGCGCGAGCGTGTACTTTTGTTCACACACCAGGCGCAAACAAAAGTACACCGGATTTTATAAGATACGCGCGTATCTTATAAAATCCGGGGTCGGCGCGCGCAAAGGGGTGCACATTTGTGCACCTTGCACACACCAAGCCCTGCGCGCGCTGCCCGGTCCCTCCGCCTCCCCCCACCTTCCAATCCCTTCCCCTACTAACCCACCCCCCCAGCCCTATCTACACCCCCCTACCTTTATTCCCAAAGTTACGCCTGCTCGAGCTGGCTGCCGGCACGCCAGGTTCCGGTCCGGGGGCTGGTCTGGAGGCCATGGCCACACCCCTGGGCCGGAACCATGCCCACGGCCATGCCCCCGGAACACCCCCCAGGATGACGCGCTGCCGCGACACACCCCTGACATGCCCCCCCAGGAAAGCCCCGGTACTTACGGGCGTCCTGGCGCTTGCGCGCGCCGCCGAGCCTATGTAAAATAGGCTCAGCACATGCAGGGGGGGGTTTGGGGTAGGTTTTCGGGGATTACGCGCGTAACCCTTTGAAAATCTACCCCAATATGTATAATAGGCTTAACTATTTCCTGTGCTCTCCATACTTAGTCTAAGATTTCCATGACTGACATCCTGGTTAGTTCTCCCTCTGATCATCACCCTGTTGAGATAACTGTCTCCTTTAAAGCTTCTCAGCCCAGGGCTTTTTCTTGGAGACTTAACACATCCCTATTGGGTGATAAGCATTTTCCTATCCTCTTTAAAAAGGCAGATACTAATTTTAATGCCTGCAATCCAACGGAGGATTACCTGCCTGTTCTGAGTTTGGAGGCATTTAATGCCTTCTTGAAATGGAAAATAATTATGCCAGTTTCCTTCAGCGTGAGCAGAGGAAGGTGGACGAGCTTCTGGTTAAAATTTAGATTTAGAGGCTCAACACAAGACAATTTGTTCAAATCAAATACTGAAATGATTAGCAGATAACAGAAGGGAGCTTAAGTCCCTAGAAATTGGGAAAACTGGAAAAGTACTAAAATATACCAAACTGAAATTCTTTGAGCATGGCAATAAGCAAAGGGCTTTCTAGGTTGGAGCTGTTAAAAAGAAGGCATGCAGATCAAACATACCTAGTGTCAGGATGCCGGATGGAGATACTACCATGGACTTAAAGGCTATTGAATGCTCTTTTGTTCAGTATTTTCAAGATTTATACAAGGCTCTTACAGGCCAATTCAGTAAAGTCCGCGGGAGAGCGAACGCCCGCTCTCCTGGCGCGCGCACAGGCCACTCGCCTGTGCGCACGATAAAGTATTTAAATGAGGCCCGGCGGTAGAAACGGGCATCCCTAGCACCTCCTTTTTGACAGGAGCGGCGGCTGTCAGTGGGTTTGACAGCCGACGCTCAATTTTGCCAGCGTCTGTTCTCGAGCCTGCTGACAGCCACAGGCTTGGAAAGCGGACGCCGGCAAAATTGAGCGTCCGGTTTTCGACCCAACAGCCACCGACCGACTTCCAATTTTTTTTTTCTTTAACTTTTTTTACTCTTCGGGACCTCCGACTTAATATCGCCATGATATTAAGTCGGAGGGTGCACAGAAAAGCAGTTTTTACTGCTTTTCTGTGCACTTTCCCGGTGCCGGAAGAAATTAGCGCCAACCTTTGGGTAGGCGCTAATTTCTAAAAGTAAAATGTGCGGCTTGGCTGCACATTTTACTTTCTGAATCGTGCGCGAATACCTAATAGGGCCATCAACATAGCCTTCAACATGGGAAAACGCGTGTCCAATGGCAGGTAAACAGTGCGCTCCAACGGAGCGCACTGTTTACCTGCCATTGGACACGCGTTACAGTACAGTGCGCTCCGTTGGAGCGCACTGTACTGTAATGGCCTGAAAATGAGGTTAGCACGATGCTATCCAATAACTTTTGTGTCACTGACTCTGCCTACAGTTATAGACACCCCAAAAGACCAGTTGGTAGCTCCAATTTTGATGCTCGGGATCCAGCACTCCCAGGTGAGAAATGTTCTAGCCCAGATGGGTACCACATAGAATTCTTTAAAACATTACTACTTGAGGTGACATCTTTCCTGTTGCCAGTATATAATCTTGTGGGTGATGCAGATCTATCTTTTGGTGATATGACCAATGCCAATTTCTTGCTACTTTATAAAAAGGGAAAGGATGCCTTGGATTATAGCCAATATCCCTTTTTGAACTCTGTCATTAAGATTCTTTCAAATATATTAGTAGAAGTGCTGAAAAGTGGAATATAAAAATGTACATAAATAAAATTAAAAAAATAAAAGAAGGGAGGCCAGGCCAGAAGTAATATAGCGAAATTGAAAGGTGATGAAGAACAATGTGTGGAGAGTAATGAAGAAATGGCAGAAATGTTAAACAAATAGTTTAGTTCGGTGTAGGGGGGATGACTCAGAACCAAAGTCAGGAAATATTTCTTCACGGAGAGAGTGGTGGATACCTGGAATGCCCTTCCGGAGGAGGTGGTAAAGACGAAAACAGTCAAAGAATTCAAAGAGGCATGGGATAAACACTGTGGATCTCTAAAGGCTAGAAAACAGAAATGAGATAAGCGTGCAGGGGGGTAACTTGCTGGTGCGGTGGTTACTACCCTTAGTAGAAGGCATGGAGATGACTAAACTTAACCAATTACCCTTGATGCTTTTAATGCAACTGCAACTTTGCTCCCCATTTAGACGGCTACAGAACGGAAATGAAGGATAGCATGCAGGGGGATAATTTGCTGGTGCAGCAGTTACTACCTTTATCAGATGCTCCCCGCTCAGACAGCGGGGGGAAAAGAGGAATTGATTCAGATGACAACTGAGGGCCCACACTTCTATGGGCTGGGATACTGGTACACAGACATAAGGGAAAAAAGCACAGGACTGCTTCTATGGCTAAGTCCTAAAGAATATGAAGAAAGCATGCATGGGGGTAACTTGCTGGTGCAGTGGTTACTACTAGGGATGTGCAGAGCAAAATTTTATGTTCATATTTCTTATGTCCGAAAGGGGGTCCCACTTGCGGCCAATATGGACATAAAAAAAATCTAATGAGTTGGGTATATGTACATATGTCGCCCATTAAAGTCAATGGGGGAAGGATTTCCAGCCTATTTTTGGCTGCAGAATTGTGGTTTTCTTATCAATTGGCCCAGGAGAGAGTTCCCTTTCCTTTGTGCAGGGAAGTACTCCCTGGAAAGGGTCCACCCCTAGAGTTGTGTGTACCCGGTGTTTACATTGGCGTCCAGTGAATATCGTTGGCGTCTAGTGAATTCCGTTGGCGTCTAGTGAATTCAGACGGTACTTACGCACTTCAGCAGATGACAAAGGAATTGGAGGATCTCTCAGAAATAAGAATACGTGTGGGAACACAAGGTCTGGATGAACAGGCAGGCACAGCAATGGAGTTAAAACAGCAGTAGGAACACAAGGCCTGGATGAACAGGCACTTCCTTCGAGGACAGAGGTCAATCCCAGCTAGGGACACAAGGCCTGCATGAACAGGCACAGGAACTAGGTTAAAACACTGGTAGCTCGCCAGCATCTTTCTGATGCATGCTAGAATATTGGCAGCGGTGTGGGCATGGTCCGTCAGGTGGGTGTGCAGTAAAGCCCACCTCCACCCTCATGCTTGTTCAGGGAAGGACTCCCTGGAACGGGTCCACCCCTAGAGTTGTGTGTACCCGGTGTTTACATTGGCGTCCAGTGAATATCGTTGGCGTCTAGTGAATTCCGTTGGCGTCTAGTGAATTCAGACTGTACTTACGCACTTCAGCTGATGACAAACGAATTGGAGCCTAGGATCTCTCACAAATAAGAATATGTGTGGGAACACAAGGCCTGGATGAACAGGTACATCATTCGAGGACAGAGGTCAATTCCAGCTAGGGACACAAGGCCTGCATGAACAGGCACAGCAACCAGGTTAAAACACTTGTGGGAACACAAGGCCTGGATGAACAGGCACAGCCACTGAGTTAAAACACCTGTGGGAACACAAGGCCTGGATGAACAGGCACCGCCACTGAGTTAAAACACCTGTGGGAACACAAGGCCCGGAAGAATGGGCACAGCAACTGAGTTAAAACACCTGTGGGAACACAAGGCCTGGATGAACACGGATACTCGGATAGTAATTATGTGTTTTTTTAATGTATTTATATTCTTATTCGAAAACGTTTCTAGCACGTCATACTTGATTACACTCAGGTACTGTAGGTATTTCCCTATCCCCAGAGGAACACAAGGCCTGGATGAACAGGCACCGCCACTGAGTTAAAACACCTGTGGGAACACAAGGCCTGGATGAACACGGATACTCGGATAGTAATTATTTGTTTTTTTAATGTATTTATATTCTTATTCGAAAACGTTTCTAGCACGTCAGACTTGATTACACTCAGGTACTGTAGGTATTTCCCTATCCCCAGAGGAACACAAGGCCTGGATGAACAGGCACCGCCACTGAGTTAAAACACCTGTGGGAACACAAGGCCTGGATGAACAGGCAGGCACAGCAATGGAGTTAAAACACCAGTAGGAACATGGATGAACACTGATACTCGGATAGTACAATTTTTTTTTTATGGATTTATATTCTTTTTTTAAAAAGTTTATAGCACTTCATTTATTTTTATATTTATTTGTCATTTTTATATACTGACATTCTTGTATTCAATGCAAATCATACTTGCTTACACTCAGTTACTGTATGTATTTCCCTATCCCCAGAGGAACACAAGGCCTGCAGGAACGGGCACAGCAACGGAGTTAAAACACTTGTGGGAACACAAGGCCGGGATGAAGAGGCGCAGCAGTCGAGCACAGAGGTCGATCCCAGCTAGGGACACAAGGCCTGGATGAAGAGGCACATCATTCGAGGACAGAGTTCAATCACAGCTAGGGACACAAGCCGCGGAGGAAAAGACACTAACCAGGATCCTCCAAGCCCTCATTTTCTCCAAATTAGACTACTGCAACTCTACATTTCTTGGACTCCCTTCCTCATACACAAAACCACTCCAAATGGTTCAAAACGCAGCAGCCCGTCTACTAACAAACACTAGGAAAAGAGACCACATTTCCCCAGTCCTAAAAGACCTCCACTGGTTACCAATTCAGCTCAGAGTCATTTACAAATCCATCACCTTGATATACAAAATCTTTCACCAACACACCATAATCGACCTACAAATTCCTCTCCGTTTATACAAATGCACAAGACCGACCAGGGAAGCCTACAGAGGATGCCTCCTTGTTCCACCCTCCAAAACCACTTATCACAGCACCTTTAGAGATTGAGCCCTTTCCACAGCAGGTCCACCGTTATGGAACTCCATCCCCCCAGATCTCAGAAATGAACCTTGCCTCCTAACCTTTCGGAAAAGACTCAAGACATGGCTTTTCAGGCAAGCCTTCCCGAACTGCACCTAACACACACCATCAATAAATTCTCAGCTCAGAAGCTGTATATATTGGACGCCATATTTGTAATGTACTCTTGTATATTTTTATATTCTACACATGTATATAATTAACCTCCTCTATCCCTCTTTATTTCTTACACTCCCAGTTCATAGCCCCAGTTAATTGTAACTGCATCTCTTCACCACGTGTATTTATGTTATAGGTTGTTTTCTTTGCACCCCTGTTTTCTGTAAAGCGACATCATGTGAACGATTTCATGAATGCCGGTATAAAAAAAACCTTAAATAAATAAAATAAATAAGTAAGTACCGCAAGGGAAAGTTGAAAACAACTTTGAAGAGGGAGTTCAAGAGGGCGTGAAATTGTAAAGAGGTAAATGGGTGGGGTCCTTGCAGTCCGCCCGCAGGATTCAACCCGGCGGGTTCGGTCGGACCGGGGTTTCGGCGGATCCCCCACCCCTTTCGCGGGGGGGGCGGGGAACGCCTCCCGGACGGCCCCGGCCCCGTCCAGGAATAAAAAAAATAAAGTAAAGCAATAAAATCAATAAGTACGTAAGGGAAAGTTGAAAACAACTTTCAAGACCGAGTTCAAAAGGGCGGGAAACCGTTAAGAGTTAAACGGGTGGGGTGCGTGCAGTCCGCGGCCCCGGCCCCGTCCAGGAATAAAAAAATAAAGTAAATCAATAAAATCAATAAGTACGTAAGGGAAAGTTGAAAACAACTTTCAAGAGCGAGTTCAAAAGGGCGGGAAACCGTTAAGAGTTAAACGGGTGAGGTGCGTGCAGTCCACCTGGAGGATTGAACCCGGCGGGTTCGGTGGGACCGGGGTTTCGGCGGATCCCCCACCCCTTTTGCGGGGGGGGGGCGGGGAACGCCTCCCGGACGGCCCCGGCCCCGTCCAGGAATAAAAAAAATAAAGTAAAGCAATAAAATCAATAAGTACGTAAGGGAAAGTTGAAAACAACTTTCAAGACCGAGTTCAAAAGGGCGGGAAACCGTTAAGAGTTAAACGGGTGAGGTGCATGCAGTCCACCTGGAGGATTCAACCCGGCGGGTTCGGTGGGACCGGGGTTTCGGCGGATCCCCCACCCCTTTCGCGGGGGGGCGGGGAACGCCTCCCGGACGGCCGCAGGGCGCATTTCCTCCGCGGCAGAGCGCCGCAACCGGCTCCGTGTCGGCTGGGAAGGCCCAGGGGGGGCAGGTGGCCCGCCGCTCCGGCGGCGCGTGTTATAGTCCCCCCTGGCAGCAGCTTTGCCGTTTCCCCCGCCGTTTCCTCCTTCCCCTTTGCCAACTGTTAAGTAGTCTTAACCTCATTCACTACATCTATGCAGACGATGTTCAGATTCTTATTCCCATAACAGAATCTATTAACAAAGCCATCGCACTGGAACAACAGCTTACAAGCCACCACTAATCTCCTCAACAGTCTAAACCTGGTCCTCAATGCCTCTAAAACTAAACTCCTCTTCATTTCCTACAAGCAAGAAAACCTCCCATCTCAGATCCATCACAAACACCTTCTCACCCACAACCATGTGAGAGACCTGGGAGTAATTATAGACAACCGTCTTCACCTAAAGAATATGATCCAAACCACAACTATAAGATATAATATTATATCTTAATGGGCCTCGACAAAGGAAACTCTTTCCTATTGATCTTGTTAGACCTTTCCGCAGCGTTCGACACGGTCAACCACGCCATCCTCCTAAACCAGCTTTCGTCCATAGGAATCAGCGGCACTGTCCTATCCTGGTTCAAAACGTTTCTCAATTACAGAGGTTACAAAGTTAAACTCCAAAACAAGGAATCCTCAAGATTTGACTCTGTCATAGGAGTCCCTCAAGGTTCTTCATTGTCTCCGACCCTATTTAATATCTATCTTCTTCCTCTCTGCCAACTTCTTACCGACCTCAATCTAAAGTACTTCCTTTACGCAGATGATATTGAAATCATCATCCCTATCAAAGACACATACTGTAAAACTCTTGAGTACTGGGAAACATGCCACCAGAAAATCAAACAAGTAGTAAACAACCTACACCTCATCTTAAACTCATCCAAGACAGAAATCCTACTCATCTCTCCTGAAAACAATATCTCCAACACTACTCTTCCCACCAACCTACCTACCACACAAGTTAGAGAGTTAGGAGTGATAATAGACAACCGGCTAAACTTCAAGGCACATATCAACAAAACAACCAAAGACTGCTTCTATAAACTCCAGGTTCGGAAGAGGATAAGACCTCTTTTCCATGCTCAAGACTTCAGAACGATCATCGAAGCAGTCATTTTTGCGAAATTAGACTACTGCAGTTCCCTATTGCTAGGTCTGCCCTCATCCTATTCCAAACCACTACAGATGGTTCAAAATTCAGCAGCCCGATTACTAACAGGCGCAAGAAAGAGAGACCACATATCTCCCATTCTGAAAGAGTTACATTGGCTACCCGTCCACTTCCGTATCATCTATAAAGCCAGATGTGTCATCTTCAAAACTATTCATCAACGCATCTTATGCACTTTAGCTGATGACAAAGGAATCGGAAAATCTCTCAGAAATAAGAATACGCGTGGGAACACAAGGTCTGGATGAACAGGCACATCATTGGAGGACAGAGGTCAATCCCAGCTAGGGACACAAGCCGCGTAGGAAAAGAAACTAACCAGGATTCCCTCAGTAACGGCGAGTGAAGAGGGAAGAGCCCAGCGCCGAATCTCCGCCACTCCGGGTTCGGGGATCTGAACCCGACTCCCTTTCGATCAGCCGAGGACGACGGAGGCCATCGCCAGTCCCTTCTGAACGGCGCTCGCCTATCTCTTAGGACCGGCTGACCCATGTTGAACTGCTGTTCACATGTAACCCTTCTCCACTTCGGCCTTCAAAGTTCTCGTTTGAATATTTGCTACTACCACCAAGATCCGCACCTGCGGCAGCTCCACCCGGGCCTTTGGCCCGGGCTTCCGTGCCCACCGCGGCAGCCCTCCTACTCGTCGCGGCTTAGTCATTATTATTAGTTATATTCCGGGGTGGGTATGTTGATACATAAAGATTTCCATTTTGAACTTAAACAGTGTGTGCCAGACCCGGAGGGGCGTTATCTTATGCTGCTCATCTCGGTGGGAGGGGAATTGCTCACCCTTGTATCAGTTTATGGACCCAAGTTGCATAAAGAGTAGTTTTATTCCTCGTTAAACACACGTTTAACTAATGTGCAGGAAGGCTTATGCATTATAGGGGGAGATTCCAATATTACTCTTCAGCCCAACCTGGACAACTCAGCTGGGTGAAGAACTGATTCTAAACAGGCCAGGAAATCCCTGAGGACCCTTATGAATAGCCTGGGCCTCGTGGATGTATGGCGCTCTAGATATCCATGTTCAAGAAACTATACGTTCTACTCTCACCCGCACGACAGCTACTCACGCATTGACATGTTTATGTATATATTTGTTCTTAATAAAAAGGGTTAATAAAAAAAAAAAACCACTTGTGGGAACACAAGGCCTGGAGGAACAGGCACATCATTCGAAGACAGAGGTCAATCCCAGATAGGGACACAAGGCCTGGAGGTACAGGCACATCATTGGAGGACAGAGGTCAATCCCAGCTAGGGACACAAGTCGCGTAGGAAAAGAAACTAACCAGGATTCCCTCAGTAACGGCGAGTGAAGAGGGAAGAGCCCAGCGCAGAATCTCCGCCACTCCGGGTTCGGGGATCTGAACCCGACTCCCTTTCGATTGGCCCCGGGCGACGGAGGCCTTCGCCCGTCCCTTCGGAACGGCTCTCGCCTATCTCTTAGGACCGACTGACCCATGTTGAACTGCTGTTCACATGGATCCCTTCTCCACTTCGGCCTTGAAGAAGAATGCTCAGTCTGTTTAAAATAAGAAAATGAACGGACCCACTCTGAAGGACCATGCTCAGTCTGTTTAAAAGAACAAAATTAACGGACCCACTCAAGGACTATGCTCAGTCTGTTTAAAAGAACAAAATTAACGGACCCACTATGAAGGTCAATGCTCAGTCTGTTTAAAATAGCAATATCAACAGACCCACTCTGAAGGACAATGCTCAGTCTGTTTAAAATAACAAAATGGAACTGCCCAGCTAGGGACACAAGGCCTGGAGGAACAGGCACATCATTGGAGGACAGAGGTCAATCCCGGCTAGGGACACAAGGCCTGGAGGGACAGGCAAGCACAGCAATGGAGTTAAAACACTTGTGGGAACACAAGGGCTGCACAGTAGATGCCGGTCAGGCACAGCGATTCATGTCAAGAACATGTGCTGCAGTGCTTACATTATCTTGAGCATAGGAGGCAATTGGAACTGCTGCAAGGCTCCTTTCAATAGCTTTTATTCATCTTGCCATTCACAAGGAAAATCGGGAAAGCCAAGCAATGGCAGGTTTACTTTCAAAAACACTAGCATTTCCATCAAGACCGGTGACAGCCTTGAGCGGTGAGGGCTCATGATATCCCCTGTCATTGAAAAAACACGTTCACTGGGCACACTGGTTGGTGGACATGACAGATATCCTTCAGCCACTTTGGCTAGGTGTGGCCAGACAGTGGACTTGTGTGCCCAATATGCCAGCGGATCTGTCTGCGTGTTCTCTATCGGCTCTGAGAGATACCGTGTCACTGACAGCTCTGCTGCTGTCTCCTCCTGTGCTTGGGAGGGCTGAGAGTCACTCAATCCAGTTACTTTCTCTCTCGCTCGTTGCACAACTGATGTATCTTTATGGCCAACATGCCTTGGGTGTTCTGACGTTGAGGTGGACGCACTAATAATAGTATCTGTCACTGACACAGTCCTTCTCCTGCCAGGGCTAGCAGCAGCACAACTCTGTGACGTGCCTGCTGTTTCCACCTGTGCTTCAAGCCTAATCTGTCTCCGCCTATGGTGCTCCTGTTCACGGACCTGTGCTAACAACAGCTCCTTCACAAATGACAGACAATTGGTCTGTAGGGCGAGTTTACCTTTCACACGGGGATCACAGACAGAGGCGAGCATGTATGTGCTGTCCTCTGTTAAAGGCCTTAATCTGTCTTTCACCTGCTGCTGCAAAACGTCCACACACTGCAGCACCTCAGCAGTCATTCCCTCTTGCCGTTTAATGCCTTCCAAATGGTCATCCAGGAATTTCACTATAGGGATGATGTCAGCCAAGGTGGAACTTCTGGAACTCAGCTCCTCCGTGACGTCCTTGAAGGGCTGCAGGATTTTTACCAGCTGACTCATGACTAACCAATCGTGATGCCCTAGGGGATTCTGCACACCTATGTCTATTGTACCAGAAAGTTCATGAAGGGGTGTCTGCAGCTCCAGTAACCTCTCCAGCATCATAAAGGTTGAATTCCACCGGGTGGCAACGTCTTGAATGAGACGCTTCTGAGGCATATCCAAATCAGTCTGCTTTTCTCGGAGAACCTGCCCCGCCCTGACACTTCTGTGGAAGTGTGCTGCTATGTTCCTGCACTTGTGTATTAACCGACGCAGGTATTCAGTCTCCTTGTCCTTGGACTCCAAGCCCAAACCTGACTTCACTACCAGATGCAGAGTGTGTGCAAAACATCGGATGTTCTTAAACCGCCCATCGCTTATTGCCTTAACCATGTTTGCACCGTTGTCTGTGACAAAAAAGCCTGCCCGCGTTTTACTGTCTCGCTGGTGTACTTTCCAGCTCGCCAGCATCTTTCTGATGCATGCTAGAATATTGGCAGCGGTATGGGAATGGTCCGTCAGGTGGGTGTTCAGTAAAGCCCACCTCCACCCTGATGCTTGTTCAGTAATAGAGCTGCTGGCTGCCCCTGCCTCTGCCATGTCCCACCAGTGTGCTGTCAGAGAGAGGTAAGAGTGTGCAGCATTCATGGCGGTCCAGATATCGCAGGTGAAATGCACTCTTCCGTCTGCCTTACCTAGCAGTGCTTGCACGCGACTGACACAGTGCTTGTACAGGCTGGAGATGACCTTTCTACTAAATGTGGTTCTGGAGGGGACTTTGTAATTTGGAAGTACGACCTTCAAGAAACGTTTGAAACCCACATTCTCAACTAACTGCAGGGGCTGGTCATCAAGGGCAATCATTTCCCCAATGCTCCTGGTTACTACTTTTGCGGCTGCCTGCCTCCTACCCCGGGATAGCGTTACCGCACTCCACCCCATTTCCTCCATGGTGCATTGTCGCTTCTCCCACATGTCAGTGGGTTTCTGGCCTGCCGCCTGACTGCTAGAAGGGTATGGGGGGCGTGGGCTGACTCTGCTGCTTTCCTACCACTGCACCCTGGTTGGAAGGGGAAGGGGTCCCCTGACGGAAAATGCTACCATCCCCAGATGGCAGTAATCTTGTTGGGTGTTGCCTCTTAATATGATACTCCATGCCAAAATTTGACAGATGTCCCAGTTGCTTGCCTCTGCTAATATCCCTGGCACAGTAATTACACCGAGCATAACGCGGGTCTTCTGTCACTTTAAAATGTGCCCAGATCGCAGATTTCTTTTGTGATCCTCCTCTCTTTCCCGCCCTGGGGGTGGATGGTGGCACTGGAGTTGAGGTACTACTGGGTGTGGGTGGTGCACCCACTGCACCCGGCGAAGCAATGCCAGCGGGGGCAACAGTCACCCTCTGTCTCCCTTCTGACAGCTCTTCCTCCTCCTCGATATCAGTGGAATGTCTCCCCTGCCGCAGATTTCTGGAGGTGGAGGCTAAAACAGGACTAACTGACAATTCTACCGAAGATTGCTCAGGTATTACATCTTCCGTTTCTGATGAGAATCCCATCCAAGAAGATTCTTCTTCTGAATCAGAAGCTAACAGTGCCAGCGCTACCTTGTCACCACGAAGTTTTGCAGGACACTTCTGTCCCCTGGCTGCTCTTGGGTGTGTAACTTTTGTCTGGCTAGACTCTGCCTCCTCTTCACTCTCCTCCAAAACTACAGTGCCAGAAACACGTGCTGGCGATTGCAAAGTTTCATGGTCTGATTTCTTTTTTTTGCCATGGAACTGCCATCCCCTACAAAGACGTTTGATTGCGACAGTTGCCTTTTTACCTGTACTGGTGGTGTTGCGCTGGTGTCTTTTGCGGTGCCTCCGCTGCCATTCCCACTTAGTCGCTTGCATCTCCCTTTCCCTGACATTATGGATTTAATGTCAATGAGTACTAGTGGTAACACTGCCCACTGTCCCACAATAATAATGTTCGGTCAGTTTAAAATAACTAAATTAACAGACCCACTCAAGAAGAATGCTCAGTCTGTTTAAAATAACAAAATGAACGGACCAAGTCAAGGACAATGCAGTTAAGTCTGTTTAAAAATAGCAGATTGAACAGACTCGCTGAAGGGCAATGTTCACTCTGTTTACAATGCCCACTGCCTCACTGCCTGCCTGGCAATGCACGGAATGTGTCTGTCTGTGTGTGTGCAGTGAGTGCACAGAGAACCAGCTTCCTTTTCAGTAGATATGAGGCAGAGTACTGCCAGTGCCAGCCCTGGCACTGCCCACCCAGCACTGAACCAGTCAAGGACAATGCGGTTAAGTCTGTTTAAAAATAGCAGATTGAACAGACTCGCTGAAGGCCAATCTTCACTCTGTTTACAATGCCCACTGCCTCACTGCCTGCCTGGCAATGCACGGAATGTGTCTGTCTGTGTGTGTGCAGTGAGTGCACAGAGAACCAGCTTCCTTTTCAGTAGATATGAGGCAGAGTACTGCCAGTGCCAGCCCTGGCACTGCCCACCCAGCACTGAACCAGTCAAGGACAATGCGGTTAAGTCTGTTTAAAAATAGCAGATTGAACAGACTCGCTGAAGGGCAATCTTCACTCTGTTTACAATGCCCACTGCCTCACTGCCTGCCTGGCAATGCACGGAATGTGTCTGTCTGTGTGTGTGCAGTGAGTGCACAGAGAACAAGCTTCCTTTTCAGTAGATATGAGGCAGGGTACTCCCAGCCCTGGAACTGCTGCCCACCCAGCACTGAACCACTCAAGGACAATGCGGTTAAGTCTGTTTAAAAATAACAAATTGAACAGACTCGCTTAAGGCCAATCTTCACTCTGTTTATGCCCACTGCCTGCCTGGCAATGCACGGAATGTGTCTGTCTGTGTGTGTGCAGTGAGTGCACAGAGAACAAGCTTCCTTTTCAGTAGATATGAGGCAGGGTACTCCCAGCCCTGGAACTGCTGCCCACCCAGCACTGAACCACTCAAGGACAATGCGGTTAAGTCTGTTTAAAAATAACAAATTGAACAGACTCGCTTAAGGCCAATCTTCACTCTGTTTATGCCCACTGCCTGCCTGGCAATGCACGGAATGTGTCTGTCTGTGTGTGTGCAGTGAGTGCACAGAGAACAAGCTTCCTTTTCAGTAGATATGAGGCAGGGTACTCCCAGCCCTGGAACTGCTGCCCACCCAGCACTGAACCACTCAAGGACAATGCGGTTAAGTCTGTTTAAAAATAACAAATTGAACAGACTCGCTTAAGGCCAATCTTCACTCTGTTTATGCCCACTGCCTGCCTGGCAATGCACGGAATGTGTCTGTCTGTGTGTGTGCAGTGAGTGCACAGAGAACAAGCTTCCTTTTCAGTAGATATGAGGCAGGGTACTCCCAGCCCTGGAACTGCTGCCCACCCAGCACTGAACCACTCAAGGACAATGCGGTTAAGTCTGTTTAAAAATAACAAATTGAACAGACTCGCTTAAGGCCAATCTTCACTCTGTTTATGCCCACTGCCTGCCTGGCAATGCACGGAATGTGTCTGTCTGTGTGAGTGCAGTGAGTGCACAGAGAACCAGCTTCCTTTTCAGTAGATATGAGGCAGGGTACTCCCAGCCCTGGAACTGCTGCCCACCCAGCACTGAACCACTCAAGGACAATGCGGTTAAGTCTGTTTAAAAATAACAAATTGAACAGACTCGCTTAAGGCCAATCTTCACTCTGTTTATGCCCACTGCCTGCCTGGCAATGCACGGAATGTGTCTGTCTGTGTGTGTGCAGTGAGTGCACAGAGAACCAGCTTCCTTTTCAGTAGATATGAGGCAGAGTACTGCCAGTGCCAGCCCTGGCACTGCCCACCCAGCACTGAACCACTCAAGGAGAATGCTTTTAAGTCTGTTTAAAAATAGCAAATGTAACAGACTCGCTGAAGGGCAATGTTCACTCTGTTTACAATGCCCACTGCCTCACTGCCTGCCTGGCAATGCACGGAATGTGTCTGTCTGTGTGTGTGCAGTGAGTGCACAGAGAACAAGCTTCCTTTTCAGTAGATATGAGGCAGAGTACTGCCAGTGCCAGCCCTGGCACTGCCCACCCAGCACTGAACCACTCAAGGAGAATGCTTTTAAGTCTGTTTAAAAATAGCAAATGTAACAGACTCGCTGAAGGGCAATGTTCACTCTGTTTACAATGCCCACTGCCTCACTGCCTGCCTGGCAATGCACGGAATGTGTCTGTCTGTGTGTGTGCAGTGAGTGCACAGAGAACAAGCTTCCTTTTCAGTAGATATGAGGCAGAGAACTGCCAGTGCCAGCCCTGGCACTGCCCACCCAGCACTGAACCACTCAAGGAGAATGCTTTTAAGTCTGTTTAAAAATAGCAAATGTAACAGACTCGCTGAAGGGCAATGTTCACTCTGTTTACAATGCCCACTGCCTCACTGCCTGCCTGGCAATGCACGGAATGTGTCTGTCTGTGTGCACTGCAGTGCACATAGAACTAAAGTAGATATGAGGCAGGGTACTCCCAGCACTGGAACTGCTGCCCACCCAGCACTGAACCACTGAAGGAGAATGTGTTCACTCTGTTTACAATGCCCACTGCCTCACTGCCTGCCTGGCAATGCACGGAATGTGTCTGTCTGTGTGCACTGCAGTGCACATAGAACTAAAGTAGATATGAGGCAGAGTACTCCCAGCCCTGGAACTGCTGCCCACCCAGCACTGAACCACTCAAGGAGAATGCTTTTAAGTCTGTTTAAAAATAACAAATGTAACAGACTCGCTGAAGGGCAATGTTCACTCTGTTTACAATGCCCACTGCCTCACTGTCTGCCTGGCAATGCACGGAATGTGTCTGTCTGTGTGCACTGCAGTGCACATAGAACTAAAGTAGATATGAGGCAGGGTATTCCCAGCCCTGGAACTGCTGCCCAGTGCCCACCCAGCACTGAACCACTCAAGGAGAATGCTTTTAAGTCTGTTTAAAAATAGCAAATGTAACAGACTCGCTGAAGGGCAATGTTCACTCTGTTTACAATGCCCACTGCCTCACTGTCTGCCTGGCAATGCACGGAATGTGTCTGTCTGTGTGCACTGCAGTGCACATAGAACTAAAGTAGATATGAGGCAGAGTACTCCCAGCCCTGGAACTGCTGCCCAGCCAGCACTGAACCACTCAAGGAGAATGCTTTTAAGTCTGTTTAAAAATAGCAAATATGAGGCAGAGTACTGCCAGCCCTGCCTGGCACTGCCCAGGATAAAATGTACAGACTCACTCAATAAGAATGTTCTTTTTTTTTTTTTTCCCTAACAAAGAATCTGTTCTGTGTTGTCTATCAAATCTGGTTCTGTTCTGTGTTGTCTATCAAATCGGGTTCTGCTATCTTCTCTGCCTCAGCCTGCCTAAGCCCACCCTGCACGATCCCGATCCCGATCCCACCTCCCCACTGAATCGCTGACAATGTCCGTCAGTCCTCGTGCTGCTGCTGCTTTTATAGTGCTGCTGGCTCGTCAGGAAATCCTCAGAGAAGCACGGAATGACAGCGCGATTCGCTGCATTCAGTGCTTCTCTGAAAAGGTGAACGCAGATTCGCTGCGTTCCGGTATCCATGCCGACCTGTCCCACCCTTTCCTGTGAGTCACTGAGACTCACAGGACAGGGTCAGACAGGTTGGCATGGTTACCGCAGGGGCGCCGCCATTTTCAGGTAATCCGGGGCTCCGAGCTCGAGTCGCAGGTAATGGCGGCGAGAAAGCGCGCGCATGGCAATTCGCCGTATCCGACATATCTATGTTCATTTATGTCGGAAATCTGCTCGTATACGCCCCATCTTTTTTTTAAGTTAAAAAAAAATATTGAGTTGCGTTTTCCATATGCGGTCAATCCGAATGCACATCCCTAGTTACTACCCTTAGCAGAAATCATGGAGATTCCTACCCTTAACCAATAAGCCTTGATGCTTTAAATGCAACTGAAACATTGCTCCCCGCTTCAGCGGCAGGGAAAAAGGGAAATTGGATTCAGACAACAACCAATAGGGCCCCGATTTCTTGGTCTGGGGTAATGATAAGCAGATATAAGAAAAAAAGCACAGGACTGCTTCTACAGCCAAGTCCATAAGGAAAGCATATCAAGCAACCCTATGGGCCGGATTTTAAAAGGGTTACGCGCATAAGGTACGCGCATAACCCTTTTAAAACACCCCTGCGCATGCCGAGCCTATATTGCATAGGCTTCCGGCGCGTGCAAAGCCCCGAGACGTGTGTAAGTCTTGGGGTGGGCGTGTTGGGGGTGTGACGCAGTCAGCGCGTCATCGGGGGCGTGATGCGGTCGGCGCATCATTTGGGGGCGGTGCCGCAGGCGTGGTTTCGGCCTGGGGCATTCCGGGGGCGTGGCTGTGGCCTCCAGACCAGCCCCTGGACCGGAACATGGTGCGCGGCAGCCGGCCCGGTCCGCGCAAAGTTACGCCTGCCTCGAGCAGGCGTCACTTGTGGGACAGAGGTGGGGGGGGGGGTGGGTTAGGGAGGGGAAGGTGGGGGGAGCCGGAAGGAAAGTTCCCTCCGAGGCGGCTCCGATTTCAGAGAGGCCTCGGAGGGAACGGGAGCGCGCGCAAGTTGCACAAATGTGCACCCCCTTGTGTGCGCCGACCCCGGATTTTATAAGATACGTGCATATCTTATAAAATCCGGCTTACTTTTGTTCGCGCCTGGTGCGTGAACAAAAGTATGCATGCACGCTGTGTTTTAAAATGTACCCCTGTATGAATTTTCAAAAAAGCTCATCACCTAGTCCAAAATGTTACTAGCCGAAATTTTTAAGGGTATCATAAGGTTTGGGGATAACTGCACAGAGTGACAGTTACTACCCTTAAGAGAAATATGGGAGTAACCTGCATAGAGTGGCAGTTACTACCTTAAGCTTGCTGGGCAGACTGGATGGACCATTTGGTCCTTTTCTGCCATCACTTCTATGGTACTCTGTTACTATATTCTCGCCAAGGTGCTGCAACTTAGTTTGGAAAAGATGTTGCCTAGTATAATACACAGTGACCAAACGGGCTTCGTCAAGGGGAGACTATCTCAAACACTAGAAGATTGTTCAACATCTTATATATTGAATGTCATAATGCAAGGGTATATCTGATCTGATTATATCTCTAGATGCAGAAAAGGCATTCAATCAAATGACTTGTTCTTTCCTGTTTCAGATTTTGCTACATGTGGGTCTCCCTGATATAAATTTATTGCTTGGATTGCCACCATGATTGTGACACCTAGGGATCATCTGTTAATAAATGGCTCTCTTTCTTCATTTATCAATATAGCCTGAAGCACCAGGAAAGGTTGCCTGTTTTTCCTATTGCTCTTTGACATGGTCATTGAACTTCTGGTAGTGGCTATCAGGCAACAGTCAGATATTTGGGGTTTCATGCTGGGGGAAGGGAGCCCAAGATCTTCTTATATGCGGACAATGTCCTGACCTACTTAGCAGACCCTTGCTTGTCTGGCCCAGCTTTCCTGGCACTTCTCTCTGATCACGGTGCTCTTGTTGTCTATAAAACCAATCTAGTTAACTCAAAGTTTAGGTACTAGGATAGCTAGTCCTGCTTGCCTCTCTGATTTCTGAGTAGTGTGGGATGGATTCACATATCCTGGCATTTACATTTCCAAAACTTTCAAAGATTTATACTCAAAATATTGTGGCCCATTGATTGGCAAGAAAAAAAGTGAGGTATTAGCTAGGGATTTCTTAGCTCTATCTTGGTGGTGGTGGAGGGGAGGAGGGGTCAGAATCTGATAAAAATTAATGTGTTACCCAAGTTATTTTATTTGTACTACATATTCCCTGTTCCATTCCAGTGAACATATTTAATGACATATAGCCCATTCAGTAAATTTATCTGGCAGCACAGACAAGCCACGGTGAAGCTGACAGTCACTCAACAGTGCATGGTTCGGAGAAATGCATCCTTGAAGGATATTAATGAAACAGGAGAGTTAGGGCATCCCAATAGAGAGGTTCCAATAAAAGCAAACATAGTCCATGTGCCTATATGTAAAAAATCACCGAAGCTATTCATTTCCAAATTATCCCTAACAACTGAAAAGCAGGTTGTTAATACAAACAAAAAGCACACTTTGAAATGTCTCTATGCCAATGCCAGAAGTCTAAGAAGTAAGATGGGAGAGTTAGAGTGTATAGCAGAAAATGATGAGCTTGATATAATTGGCATCACAGAGACTTGATGGAAGGAGGATAATCAATGGGACAGTGCTATATCAGGGTACAAATTATATCGCAATGATAGGGAGGATCAACTTGGTGGGGGTGTGGCACTTTATGTCTGGGAGGGTAAGGAGTCCAACATACAAGAGACTAAATGCTCAGTAGAATCTATATGGGTAGAAATCCCATGTGTGTTGGGTAAGAGTATAGTGATAGGAGTATACTACCGTCCACCTGGACAAAATGGTCAGACAGATGATGAAATGCTAAGAGAAATCAGGGAAGCAAACCAATTTGGCAGTGCAGTAATAATGGGATATTTCAATTACCTCAAAACCAATACGTTGCAAGCTACAAATTTTTTCTATTTTTGTGCATTTATTTATTTAAAGCTGTGGGACCAT
Organism: Rhinatrema bivittatum; assembly: GCF_901001135.1. Classification (NCBI taxonomy): domain Eukaryota; kingdom Metazoa; phylum Chordata; class Amphibia; order Gymnophiona; family Rhinatrematidae; genus Rhinatrema; species Rhinatrema bivittatum. The sequence goes on from NC_042617.1 coordinate 535,997,376, forward strand.
CATAACACCCGCGGTTTGTTTGGCAGTAAGCCAGGCTCTAAACCGCAACGGGTCACATTTAATCATCGGTCCATTAAAGTCCTTAGAATCCTATTTTATTGTTGAACCAAAAAATGTTTTTCTTCTTTTTTATTTTGTAAAATTAGTAAGTGACGGTACTTTATTAGTGAGAGACGGTACTTTCCTTACTTGCCAGGAGCGCCGCCGCGCTCCCTTGCTTATCTGTAGCGCTGCCGCGCTTTGTAGATCAAGTTGTTCAGGAGTTGTTAATCCATAGGAATGGACATCAGGTCCAAAGGCACTTGTGCAGTCCGACGTATGTTTCGCTCCAAGCTGCTTCAGGGACTGTTACAACATCTGAAAATTATTTTCCTGAACTTTGAAAATGAAAGGTTTAACTCCCGTCATATTCACATGGTACTCAATACCTTTTAAAAGTACAACTAAAACAAAAAATGGTCATTTTACCACATGTACTTTGAGATCTAATTTCGCACAATAACATTACTTCATAAGTATATATGTGCACATCCCTAAATGGATTATGAAGCTGGAGCATTCAAAGTTCCAACTTACCACATTCTGCCGCCTGGTCCTCTTGTCGGCGTTCTGCTGAATTGCCGCGAGATCTGACATGATTTTATACGAATTCACCATACTGCACCTGTGTGTTTGATTTGGCAGGCGAGTGGATTCACAGGAAGTGAATCCACTCTATTTCCTTATTGAGACCGCGAGGGGTCACTGTTTGCAACTGGAAGATCCAACGTTGTTCACATTGTTGAAGTTGTTTAATCCTATCCCCTTTTCTCCATTCTGCCGCCTGGTCCTCTTGTCGGCGTTCTGCTGAATTGCCGCAAGATCTGACATGATCCAATGGGAGAAAAGGGGATAGGATTAAACAACTTCAACAATGTGAACAACGTTGGATCTTCCAGTTGCAAACAGTGACCCCTTGCGGTCTCAATAAGGAAATAGACTGGAGGGTGGCCAATGTAACCCCAATATTTAAAAAGGGCTCCAGAGGCGATCCGGGTAATAGACCAGTGAGCCTGACTTCAGTGCCAGGAAAATTGTAGAAACTATTCTCAAGATCAAAATCGTAGAGCATATAGAAAGACATGGTTTAATGGAACAAAGTCAGCATGGCTTTCCCCAAGGGAAAGCCTTGCCTCACAAATCTGCTTCATTTTTTTTAAAGGGGTTAATGAACATGTGGATAAAGGTGAACCGGTAAATGTAGTGTATTTAGATTTTCAGAAGGCGTTTGACAAAGTCCTCATGAGAGGCTTCTACGAAAACTAAAAAGTCATGGGATAGGAGGCGATGTCCTTTAATGGATTACAAACTGGTTAAAAGACAGGAAACAGAGAGTAGGATTAAATGGTCAATTTTCTCAGTGGAAAAGGGTAAACAGTGGAGTGCCTCAGGGATCTGTACTTGGACCGGTGTTTTTCAATATATATATAAATGATCTGGAAAGGAATATGACGAGTGAGGTTATCAAATTTGCGGATGATACAAAATTATTCAGAGTAGTTAAATCACAGGCAGACTGTGATACATTACAGGGGGACCTTGCAAGGCTGGAAGATTGGGCATCCAAATTGTAGATGAAATTTAATGTGGACAAGTGCAAGGTGTTGCATATAGGGAAAAATAACCCTTGCTGTAGTTACACGATGTTAGGTTCTATATTTGGAGCTACCACCCAGGAAAAAGATCCAGGCATCATAGTAGATAATACTTTAAAATCTTCGGCTCAGTGTGCTGCAGCAGTCAAAAAAGCAAACAGAATGTTAGGAATTATTAGGAAGGGAATGGTTAATAAAACGGAAAATGTCATAATGCCTCTGTATCGCTCCATGGTGAGACCGCACCTTGAATACTGAGTACAGTTCTGGTCGCCGCATCTAAAAAAAAGATATAATTGCGATGGAGAAGGTACAGAGAAGGGCAACCAAAATGATAAAGGGGATGGAACAGCTCCCCTATGAGGAAAGACTGAAGAGGTTAGGGCTGTTCAGCTTGGAGAAGAGACGACTGAGGGAGGATATGATAGAGGTCTTTAAGATCATGAGAGGTCTTGAACGAGTAGATGTGAATCGGTTATTTACACTTTCAAATAATAGAAAGACTAGGGGGCATTCCATGAAGTTAGCAAGTAGCACATTTAAGGCTAATCGGAGAAAATTCTTTTTCACTCAACGCACAATAAAGCTCTGGAATTTGTTGCTAGAGGATGCGGTTAGTGCAGTTAGTGTAGCTGGGTTCAAAAAAGGTTTGGATAAGTTCTTGAAGGAGAAGTCCATTAACTGCTATTAATCAAGTTTACTTAGGGAATAGCCACTGCTATTAATTGCATCAGTAGCATGGGATCCTCTTGGTGTTTGGGTAATTGCCAGGTTCTTGTGGCCTGGTTTGGCATCTGTTGGAAACAGGATGCTGGGCTTGATGGACCCTTGGTCTGACCCAGCATGGCAATTTCCTATGTTCTTATAAAGAGTTTTAAAAATATTTAGTGTAGCCATCCTGTTTTTAAAGAAATTGTCCCACGTGCTGTGTAAGCAAGAACACGTTGCAAAACTATCCTGTTTTTCAATCAGGCCGTACATGGAAAAAGAAATTTAGTCTGAATTTCATGCACGGACAAATCTAGGAATTTAAAAAGGAGATTGAAAATGGTGTGGTGCATCATCACCCCCTGCTCCTTCCACTCCTCTCACTCTCATCTTCCCGTTCACTGTCTCCTTTGCTTTTCCCTTCTGCTCCTTTCAGGTTCCTCTTCATGTACCTTCCCCCTCCCCCCCCCCCCCCCAAGCTTATTCTCCACCTATTCCCTCCCACATCACCAGGTTATTATTCATCTCCCATCCCCTTTCAATACATCGTCCTCTCCCTCTTTTACTTCAGTTCCTTTCCATTACCTCCTCCATGGCCTTTTAAATATGATAATGTTTGGTACAGCTTTTACCAAGAAGATGTTCTGGATTGTGGGGATGTGTCAATGTGTACCCTAGGCCTGCAACTACCATGGCACCAGTTACCAATGTGGCTATCAGCTTGTTGTTTATTTGGGGAGATTATTCGGAAAGTCTATAAACATACTTCACCTCCTCTTAGCGGGAGATATGAAAAAAAAAAATGCAAAAGAAGTAACCACACCCTTTATACAAGAAGGATACTTCTGCCTGTATCTGGGACGGTCTCCACCTAATAAAAGTAAGGGCAACCCATGATCTGGGCTATTCTTAGTGAGATATCTGAGCATGATAGTTTCATAATCTCAGGATGGTCATCTCTATTAATACTGTGCCTTTTCAATTACATCAGAGACCAACGTTTTTTTGAAAGCCTTAGGGATGTGACCTTTTGAGAAACCATTTCTTTTTTTTTTTTTTTTTTAAACAGACTGAAGGACCTAGGAACTGTCAGTTTGCTACTACTCCACAGGTGACCCAGGGATGGGAAGTTTTTCAGGAGCTGTGGCCCTGGTCCCTGGTTAGAGGCATGACTAAGCAACAACTGCTTGTCTGGGTTCCAGTGAGCTTGTGAATCCTGTGGGCCTCAGATTTGTGCATATGCCTCAGATGGGGGTCCTTGATGGAGTCTAGTTCACACCATTGCTGTGAGCCTCAAGAACTGCCATCACATGGCTGAAGCAACAGCAGGAGGTAGCTGCAAAGGCGGAAAACTAGCCGGAAAAAGGCTAATGACTATGGAGAATGGTCTGACTGTGGCTCAAGCCTCAAATCTGTAGTCTGAATGCAAATGGATAGGGTTAGGAAGATCCCAATAACGTCCAGAAGCATAGGAAAAGATGGTGGTGACTCCTGAGGGTAGAAAAAAAAAAAAAAAGAACAGACTCACATTTCATTAGGTTGTTTAACTCCAGCACACCCTGGTCAGCGGAGTTTCCATGGCTTCCTCTGCACCTCCACCTGTTTCTGCAGATAGACAGCATGACAACTCCATAGATGTAGGTGAGCACCAGGGGCACGCCAACTCCTACGGAAAAAAAAGCAACCAACATGGGGACAAACAATATGCAAGTGTGAAAAAGACTTCCAGGGCCCCACTCTCTGCTCTTTTGGCAATCTCATTAAGGTGTTACCCTGGTGATATAAGCGCTGCATATAAATGAGATGTTCACATTGTCTGTGTGTGTGGCTGATTCGCTCACATCTACTCAGCTTATTTTAACTTGTTGGCATCACTTTTATTCAGAGCTAGCTCTAGGGCAAATGGCACCCTGTGCAAAAATCATTGGTGCTCCCTACCAACCCATGAACTGATCCCTGCTCCTCGGGGGCAAAGAGTAAGGAAATCAGACTGGGAGGAAGAGTGAGAAGGGTTAATCCCCTCCCTCAGATTGACATGGATTAGCAGTGGTGGGCATACTTTATCTCTCCCTCTGGCCTCGGCATTCTCCCCATTCCCTTTACCACTCCAGTGTTGGCCTTAGAAATATAGAAATACACATTCTCTAGATATAGAAATGCTGCATCTACAGAATAAAAATAAATATTTTATCACTTTTCATCAATTATGTATCCCTGGATCAAACATCACCAGCAGAACTGAGCCAAACAATCTCCAACACAAATTTCAAATTTTGTCTAAATAACCAAGAAATAGAGCACATCCCTAGACTATGCATACCTTGGCATGCCATTAACTGTATCTGGCAACTTGGCTATAAGGCATTACAAGAAAAACTCCTAAGGACCCTATATGCACTAGAGAAATCCCTGGCCAGTTCTAGCCACACAGCAAAACTATTTTTTAAATAATTTGTCAGTACTGCTTCAACAATTTTAGAAAATGGATACAAGATCTTAGTCTGATGATATTTGACACCTCATAGATTATCAAAGTCTACCTACAGGTGTCAGTTAAATGTTGAAGACAAATTCAGAATAAAGACACCATAAAGCATAAATAGAAATGTGCAGACAAAAGCTGAACTGGAAATCGCCACAAGCCAGATGCTGTATTCAGTGCAACATTACCATTCGTCATAAAATAAACAATAAAATTAAGAAACATAAATTGTGAATCATAGTAGCAAAACCTTACTAATAAAAAGAATAAATATTTCAAAGTATCTGAGGAATAAACCATCCAATAATTTAAAAAAGTTATACATTTCCCTAAATACCAATAAAATATTTCAAAACAGCAGACACCAAAATAACACCAAAATTAATAAGGATTAAAAAAAATCTCCTGTTCTCCATACATGAAATCTTTTTATTTCCAGTCACGCTGAGATTGTCATGGATTGAGGGAAGTAGTGCCATACAAACTTTATTTTCTCTCTCTCACACACACACACACACACAAGGATCCACCTACTACTATCTCCTGCAGTCTATAACAACAGATTGCTACGTCTGCCTACGGAATACATCAGATTGATACTCCTATCTGATTGCTCCTTCCATTAGCATAGTGGATTATGACAGGTCCTTCTTAGTTATGGCATTAAGGCCGCGAGGAACCATCCTTTTCAGAGACAAAGAAGAAGTCAGTTCCTGCGGGAGATGTAGATGGCCTGATAAATCCCCGATCTAGGTTTGCTTTGATATATCGAGTCATAGCCTCTGTCTCAGGAAACGATAGGTGGTAAATCCTGCCACGTGATGGAGTAGTGCCAGGCATCAGATTGATGGCACAATCATAGGGCTTATGAGGAGGTAATTCTTTGGCTTTTGTCTTCGAGAATATGTTAGCATAGTCCTCATATGGTGGTGGCAGACCTGGTAGAGACACGGCCACCAGTAGTGCTGATGGTGGTTGAACTTAATCCAAACAGGAGTTGTGGCATTGTGGGCTCCACTTAGAAAATTGTAAGGATTCCCAATCAAATTGCGGTAAATGGCATTGCAACCAGGGAGGCCCTAGAACAATAGGGTGGATAGCCTTTTTGATAACCAAGAAAGTGATACTCTCTGCATGAAGAATCCCGATGCGAAGTTGGAGAGGAGCTGTGCTGGTGGTAATACTACTACTACTCTGCCAATCTCATTCTGACAGCTTGCACAACAATCTCAAAACATAATACTACAGCATCCCATATCTCCTGATCATTCATTCCTCCCTTCTGATTAATCATCCCCCATTCCACAGATGTCTACTACTGTTCTACCATTATGCTTGAACTAAGTCTTGTCATTGTACCTTTCCTTTGGTATAGCTTACCTTGTTTATATTCAATGTACCTATCCTTTGGGATATCTTGCCTTGTTATATTAATTTGATATGACAGTTCTCAGTTTGTTAAATGTAAATGTTTAATGTAACAGGTTGTTATAATTGTAAACCGGAGTGAAGGCTACTCTGCTCTACCTCGGTATATAAAAAAATGCTAAATAAATAAATAAGCCCCGGGAGGGGTCTCCATGGATGGAAGATATAGTCAGTGGATTCTCCCAGTTCACTATTGGTAAATCTAAAGAGTGAACAAGCACCCTTTTGATAAAATTTCCCCCAGTGCTGGAATCAACAAGGGCTAGCATGGAGTACTCTTGCCAGTCCGATTTTAGGGTAATGGGCAGGATGAGTTGGGGAGCAGGCGTGGTAAGACCCAGGAGCATCTCCCCTCAGGCTCCTAGGTTCGTCCATTTCCCGGCTTCTGTGGGCACTGTGCTAGGTGATGTCCTGCACCACCGCAGTAGAAGCAGAGGCTCAAGGTATGGCGGCAAATCCTCTCCTCTGTCTCGAGTTGGGTCCATCCTAAATGCATGGGTTCTTCTGTTCATACCAAGCTAGGAGTATGAGGAGTCAGATGCCATTTCCACTCAAGGGTGAGAGAAGGCAGGGGCCAACAGCACTGGCCGACGTGGCTTTTCCTCCCAATACTGTTGCTGCAGATGACGGTCAATCCAACCGGCCAGGTCAATCAGTTCGACCAAAGAGTCGGGTAACTCCCGGGTGGCTAGTTCATCTTTTATTCGGGAGGATAATCCCTCCAGAAATATGCACCGAAGACTAGCCTCCCTCCAATTTAGTTCAGTGGCTAAAGTCCTCAACTCAATGGCGTAGTCCATGAGCAGGCGTGCCCCCTGGTGAAGATGTAACAGATCAGAACCTGCTACAGTGAGTCGTCCAGGCTCATCAGCAAATACCTGCTTGAAGATTTTAATGAAGTCCTGCAAATTTTGTAGTAAAGGATCTCCACATTCCCACAAAAGAGAAGCCCATGCTAGGGCCTTCCCATCCAGGAGAGAAAGGATGAAGGTTGTCTTGATAGAGTTGGTGGAAAACTGTGCCGGATAGAGGGCAAAATGCATAAAACACTGGTTCAGGAATCCATGACATTCGGTTGGATCCCTAGTATATCGTGGTGGTACTGGCAGACAGATCATAGGAAGTGCAGCAGCCATCAGAGGAGTTTCCGGGGAAGCAATGGGTGCCGGAGCCACCGCGGCAACAAGCCAGGTGCTGAGGAGTTCCAAGGCATTTGACAAAAGTTCCAGGCACTGTTGTTGCTGCTGGATTCTTTGAGCCAGACCAGGAATGGCTTGCAGACCTAAGAGATCTGCCAGGTTCATGGCCTCAGCAATCTGTTATTCACAATGGCCCTTGGGCTGAGATGAGATCGGTGCAACCTCTAAAGAAGAACGCCACAGGTCCTCACCATCATCAGGCAGCGTTGGTCGATAGCAAAGCGTGAGGTGATCCGAGTTCTGGCTGACAGCAAGTAGGGAGGAATCAAAGAACACTCCCAGATAGGCAGGTGGCAACAGCAAATCGTGAGGCAGTCTGAGATTGGGGCAGGCAGCAGGCAGGAGAGAACTGAAAAACAATCCAAGACCAGGCAGGCAGTAAGCAGGGAAGAACTGAAGAACAATCCAAGACAGGGCAGGCGGCAAGCAGGGAAGAACTGAAGAACAATTCAAGACGGGGCAGGCGGCAAGCAGGGAAGAACTGAAGAACAATCCAAGACGGGGCAGGCGGCAAGCAGGGAAGAACTGAAGAACAATTCAAGACAGGGCAGGCGGCAAGCAGGGAAAAACTGAAGAACAATTCTAGTCAGGGTAGGTGGCAAGCAGGAAGTCGAGCGAGGGACACACCAGGTCAAACCAAAAGAGAATTCTGAAGCATGAGTCAGGACAGGGCACAAACAACCTGTTGCTGAGGCATCTGGTGGCGACAGAGCTGCCCTTAAGTAGGGGCAGCTCTATGACAACATTAGGAGGCGCCGCCGAATATTCCTGTAGCTGGCCCTTTAAAGAGCTGACTACCGTGCACGCATGCGCCTAAGCAGTCAGCATCTTGGTGTTCCCGGCACGGCCTGGCAGCGTTCTCAGAGGGAGGCCGCGTATTTGGGGTAGGTTGTCGGTTGTGCAGCACGGTGAGGGCGGCTAGCCAAGGGACGCGAACGCGACTGGCCAAGGGTAACACATTGGAGCAGTATAACTAAAAGAAATAACAATCTGTTATAAATCAAGCCACTAACCAATACCAAATATCCACGAGGTATCAAATAGACTTATCCTGGATAAAAATTTCTAAGTGCAATGGGTCTACAAATATAAATGTATTACCCTGATACAAAATTATGCACTTAAAAGGGAATTTAAAAAAAAAAAGGGGCTCCTAGAGACATAACATGAGGTTTTAATTGAAAAAACTGCCTTCTCTTAATCTGAGTTTCTCTCAAGACATCAGGGAACCCCTGGACCTTATATCCACAGAATAAGGAGTTTTTATATTTAAAGTATTGTCTAAAGAAGATCTCCCTAGCACTAGTTAAGGCAAACAAAATAATAAATGTAGATCTAGTGGGAATATTATCATTAGATGTTTGCAAGAAAAGAGAAAGATCAGGGCGAGAGAAAGGGCCAGAACCTTGGTTTCCCCCTCCTCAGCGCTTAGAATTCTCTTTTTATCTGGAATATGAAAAGAACTAGATAATTAGAACTTTTTATCTGATGAAAATTGAAGAATATCAGATGCATATTTCTTAAACAATTCCTCATCACATATTAAACAAGAATAAGGAAATTATTTCTTAATTTAATGGCTTTGGAGCAAGTGGGCTTTGTGAAAGGCAGACATGCTGTAAGGAAGATAATGGCATCAATGGAATATTGTAGATGGAATAAGATTTTTTCCTTATTAATAAGTTTTGATGCTGAAAAGGCATTTGATAGAGTTAGTTGGGTATTTATATTTGAAACTTTAATAATTAAATTCAATATTGTGGGAAATTTTGTACAAGGCATTGGGCCTTATATCATCAGCTTTCTGAAGAAGTGAGGATTAATGGAGCTTTTTCCACTACAATTGAATTACAAAGGGGAATTAGACAAGGATGCCCATTGTCAACACGTTTGTTTCTTCTATGTCTTGAGCTGCTTCTTCAATATATTAGACAAGATCAAAAGATTTCTGGGGTTAAAATGGGCTCTTCAAACTTAATATTGTAGCATTTGCAAACTACATTTTGATAAATGTGTTGATACTAATCGCGGTCCCATGTCTCTTTTGGTCACGGGTCTGGTCGCGGTCCCTGGTCTCGGCGCTTTTTCGAGACTGAGGAGGGTGGTGCGGTGTTTCAGGTCGTGGCAGATTGTTGCTCCTTCGGGGCGGGCGGGTGGCTGGAGCCATCGCGGCGCTTGCTCCGGGAGGTGGGCGCCAGCGGGTGCTGGTGGCGTTTCGGGTCGGCAGGCCGAGGCGGATCGTTTGCCTGCGAATCTTCTTTATTGGATGTATGCGCGAGCAGCAGCTGACGATGTCATCACGTTCCGGATGATGACATCACGTGGGGGTTGGGTATGGCCGTTGTCAGCGTCTCTGGTTGCTTTGGCAATGAGTCTACTTAGAGTAAGTAACTGTCAGGGTTTTCTCCGGTGGATTCTTGTTTTTATTATTTTGTTCTGCTGTGTTTTTTCCCTTCAGTCTCATTGCCTGTGGTCTCAGAAAGTGTGTAATCTCTGGACTGTATATTTGGCTGAGTTTTTAAAAGAATAAAATTCTATTTTCTATGGTTATATCTGGAGTCATAGCTACCTCAGTGATTTATGCTTTAATTGTTAGCCTGGATCATCAGACTACTATTAACCCTGATATAATCAATCTTGACTTAGATCTTCCTGGACTTTTTTTTCTGCTAAAAGACTTTCTGGCAAGTCCTACTGGCTCTGGTACCCAAAGGTACAACCTGCGGGGAGCGTGGGCTAGTAAGGTGAAGTTCCTGTCTAAGCTATTAGTATTGTCCGCATTCCGGCTGGAGGTAATTCTAAGGGATTTTCCTTTAGTAGTTCCATCTACCTTCTACTGGCTCAAGGGTCCACATACATAACAATTAACAACATGTTACTGATCCCACTGATTCTTTGCAGAGTATTATGCAGGGATTTTCCAGATATGGAAAAGTGGCCGGCCTGAACATCAGTGAAAATAAATCTGAGGCTATGGTTCTATTCAATGAGATGAAGAACCTGTGGGGCCCTGAATTCCCTTTAAAGTAGGTGTGTGATTTTTTTTTAAATATTTGTGAATTTTTCTGTCCAGGTATGTTTCATCCTTACAATCTGGAAATTTTTTTTCATTTGCCTTCTAACACGAAATTGTTATTGAAACAGTGGACTAGACTTCTGGAGGTAGATATTCATAGCTTAGCCATGATATTCAGCGACCTATCTAGCTAAATTCTAGCTGGCTAGCTCTTTATCCAGCTAGAATTTAGCGAATATGTCATGGGTGTTCCTGGGGCAGGCATTAGGCGTTCTAGGGAGGAGGAGAGTTAGACAGTGAACCTAGCCAGCTAACTCTGGCCATGCTGTAGGCAGGCAGGTCTAAAAAGTTAGTCAGATTTACTTCAGCTAGTTTTTATGGTAGCCGGGTATATGCACCGCTGCATATCCTAGTTAAGTGGATAAGTGTATCCGGCTAATTTAACTAGATGCTCGGCAGCTGAATATGGACCCCCTGATATCTTTGACGGGGAGAATACATCTTCTGCATAGTGTGATTCTTCTTACATGGCTATATGCTTTTCAGCTGCTCCCCTTGCATTTGACAAACAGAGAGGTAGCCTTTGTTCACAGGGGGATGTTGCAGTTGGACACTGCTGGAGAAATAGTGGACCCTTGGGCCGGCCTATCTAGGGTGACAGGGTAGGCCGGGGGGCGGAGCCACAAGCAGGACGTGTTCACCCAGGAACCAGGGACCCCCCGGGAGGAGCCCGTAGGGTACCGGGTCCTCGGGACTCGGAACTGAGACAGAAAGTCCAGGGGCTGAGATAGGCTTAGACCGGGACCAGAGCAAGCAAGAAGGATAGGAAGTCCAAGGTACCCGGAAGGCAGAGGACCGGCTATACAGGGCCGAGGGCCGGCTGAAGGCAGGGCAGTGGGCGGCTGCGGAGTCTGTAGCAAACCGGAGGCTGAAGCAGGCTGTAGGCTGAAGCGGAGTCGGTAGCAAACCGGAGGCTGAAGCAGGTTGTAGGCTGAAGCGGAGTCGGTAGCAAACCGGAGGCTGAAGCAGGCTGTAGGCTGAAGCGGAGTCGGTAGCAAACTGGAGGCTGAAGCAGGCTGTAGGCTGAAGCAGAGTCGGAAGCAGGCCGGAGACAGGCTGGCTGCAGGCTGAAGCGGAGTTAGAGGCAAACCGGAGTCGGAGGCAGGCAGCAGGCAGAAGCGGAGTCAGAGGCAAACCGGGGTCAGAGGCAGGCAGCAGGCTGAAGCGGAAGTCAGAAACAAATCGGAGTCAGAGGCAGGCAGCAGGCTGAAGCGGAAGTCAGAAACAAATCGGAGTCAGAGGCAGGCAGCAGGCTGAAGCGGAGTCAGAAGCAAACCGGAGTCAGAAGCAGGCAACGTGGAGATCACCAGGAACACAACTAAGAACAACTATGGAGTTGTGAACCTCGTTGCAAGGCGATGAGAGAGAGTTTGAGCGCCGGTTATATCGGGACTTGGGCATGACGTCAGCAGCACGGGCGGGGCCAGGCTTCCGGGGGCTGAGCGCTCAAGACGGACGTCCTCGTGTGCGCGTGAGACTGAAGGGAAGCAGGCACGTAATGGCAGCCGCCACGTGGAGTCAGAGAAGCCCCCGGGGTCCGGAGCGGGCGGAATGCGGTGATTCTTGAAGCGGAGGTAGGCGGGTTTGGGCCTGAACCGGAGGGAAGCGGTAGAGACCGCAACAGGGGGATACAGGAATTGTTTTGAAGGGGGAAAAGTGCTAGAATTGCTTTTTGTACTCTAATGAATCCGATTGAACAGGGAGGTTCGGATTACCCAGATTTAAGTAGTACAGTATGCCCTGCAATATGAGATACCCTGGGTATTAGCTATATAATTCATCCATCATATACCAGTGGAAGTAGAACGAATGTTGGTCAAATCCCTACAGCTTCCTTATATATTGCATGCTTTACCCTCTAAGATTTCACCCGTCACTAGACTGGCTAGTTTGATTCAACCAGTAGTTAAAACTTGTCGGCTTTGTAGAAGTTTGCAAGTGAATTCTAGGGTTTCTCTTGTTTACCTTTTAGGGATTTATAATGAGTTTCCTCCTGCATTACAATCTGGGATGTTTTTAGTTTTGGCCAATGAAAGGTATTTTTCAGCATCTCTTCTTTTTGGAATTGATGGGTAGGTATTATCATTTCAAGAATTCAAAGAACAATATTCAGTGGATAAGACACATTTTTATGCCTATCTTCAAGTCGGGCATTATGAGGTCCATATTCAGTAGGACATTTAGTGGATAAATTATCCAGCTAAGCTTAGTCGGATAACTTTTCCTGGATATTTAGTAGGATAAACGTCCCACTGAATATCCCTGTTTAAACTTATCCGGCTAACAGTAGCCAAATAACATTAAACATAACTGTATATTCTTTAGAATATTGTCGGTTATGTATTCAAAAGCCAGCTAGCAATGGTAGAGGTGCCCGGCTCGGAGCACGGTAGGATGCTACTGCAGTTCGGACTGAAACAATGCTACCTATTAAGATACAGGGGAGTGTAAGGGAAAGAGTAGGGGTGGGCACTGGGAGGGCAGCATCTGCAGAGTATGAAATTTTAAAGAAAAAAAAACTAGGAACCGGGAACAGGAGGTCGGGAGGGGTATGAAATTGCTTTGACTCGCGGCACTCATAGTTTTTATTAAACTTAGAAATGAGGCGTGCCGGCAGATTCAGACCCGAAGATCCTTTTGAAGTTCAGGTGGGAGGGAGCAGGGAAAAGGTTTGGGCCTGTAGTCCTGCAATGTTTTGTTTTTTCTTTTTAAATCAGGAAAGCTACTTAACCTGCTATATTCTGTTGAATATATAACTGATTAAGTGTAAAGTTATCCGGCCACACTTAGCGGGTTAAATTGAAAATTGGCTGAGTTAACAGGATAACCTTATCATGCCCTGGAATGTCCTCAGAATACTCCTTTTTTTATCCAGCTAAATTATAGTCAGATAATGACTTATCTGGCTATAACCTAGCCAGATAACTGGCTGAATATGCCAAAACCTGCCATTTAGATAGTTAACTTTCAGTTATCCGTCTAAATGGCTTTTGAAAATGGATTGCTACATTTCCTCTTTGAATAAGTCAGACCTTCAGGGACATATGACTAAAAATGTAAAAGCATTACTAATATAGAGAATCAAGAATTTCACACAATTCTATTATTTTGCAGAGCTTTAATGTATAATAACCCAAATAATGTTTGACAGAATTTGATACATAAATGGCAAAATGAAGTAGGCTCTAGATTAACCGCATATCTGTCTTGTTTCACAACAATTAAACAAGTTTCGGATAGCGTTCAATTAAGAGAAACTAAATATAAGTTTCTGTTGAATATTTTATTTCACAAAACAAAATGTTTAAAACATTTTGGGGTCGATGCAAAACAATGCGCTCAGCCGAGTGCACTGTTTTAACCCATGGTCGGATGCGTGTTTTAGATGCATGTCCACAGCTCCTTATGCAATAAGGAGATTAGCACATCCACAATGTGCAACGCGCCTTGAAAATAATAGCGCTCATCTCATGTAAATGTATGTTGATGAGGCTATTAGTTAGACACACCACATGCAAAAAAAAAAAAAAAATGTGCGTCCAAACTGCACATTTCTGAGCACCCCAAAAAGTTGTACAGAAAAGCAGAAAATACTGCTTTTCTGTACATCTTCCGACTTAATATCCCACGCTTGTTTACCCAGCCTGTGCAATTCAGTCCTTGTTGGGTGTTGTCTGAATATAAATCCTCTTTTCTTCATTCCCCCTGCCGTTGAAGCAGTGAGCCGCGCTGGATATGTATTCCAAGTGAAGTATCAGGCTTAATTGATTCTGGGTAGTAAGCACCGTAACAAGCCATAACAAGCAAGCTACTCCCCTGCTTTTTTGTGGATGCAAATCCTTTTTTCCACATTTCCTCTTGCCGTTGAAGCATAGAGAAATGTTGGTGTCGCATTAACTGTGTGTATGTTTATTGAATAAGGATATTGATCTCCAGGTAGTATCCGTCATTCCCTCAAGCCACCCCTTTGCCTCTTCTCTTCATTCACATCCTCTAGACTTTATGGATCCACAGTGTTTATCCCTCGCCCCTTTGAAATCCTTCACAGTTTTGGTCTTCACCACTTCCTCCGGAAGGGCGTTCCAGGCATCCACCACCCTCTCCGTGAAGAAATACTTCCTGACATTGGTTCTGAGTCTTCCTCCCTGGAGCTTCAAATCGTGACCCCTGGTTCTGCTGATTTTTTTCCAATGGAAAAGGTTTATTGTTGTCGCGAAACACCGGCCGCTGTCGGGCTCAACATTTCAATTACACTTGTGGGAACAGATGAATTTTGTATATGATTTTTTGAATGGTCATTCTGAAATATTTAAAACAAAGTCATTGGACTTGATCATACCGCAAATGACGAGTAGACCGGACGGCAAGTTGACATACTGCCGTTGTCAGGTTTGTTGATGCGGTTTCACTTTCATCAATATATGAACGTTGGTTGTTAGTCACAGCACTGAGAGAAACAAATATTACACAGTGTCCTTTGTTGTTGGTTTTTTTTTTTTTTTTTTAAAGTCTGCCATGTTTTTGCCCTACCAGTGTTGGAGGTGAGTGGGCCTGCCTGCAAGACGGGTGTTTCCTTTCTCTTGGCTGTTAAAATATTCCTACAGCATATTCTTGGCTGTTAAGATAATATCTTGGCTGTTAGCATAATATCTGTTAAGATTATTATTATTATTATTATTTGTGATTTTTCTATACCGGCATTCACGGAGTTCGTATCATGTCTGTTTACATAAAACAAGGGGTGAGCAATACAAAACTATAACTTGAATGTATACATTACAACTTATAACAAATTATAACAAGTGCTCAGAAGAAGAAGTTACAATAAAACAGGGATGATTCTAACTGGGAGTAAAAGAAGAGGAAGATAGAAGTTTAACAAGAGGTAGAACTTTGCGGTGATTGTTAATGACTATATTAGTTTAACGGAAGATGATCAGTCTTGTTGTATTTAGTGTAGGAGAATCAGTAAGGGTCCGGAAAGGCTTTCTTGAACAGCCATGTTTTAAGTCTTTTTCTGAAGGTTGGTAGACATGGTTCCTGTCGTAATTCTAAGGGGATTGAGTTCCATAGTGGTGGGCCTGCTGTAGAGAATATCTTGGCTGTTAGCATAATGGCTGTAAGCATAATATCTTGGCTGTTAAGATATTCCTACAGCATATTCCTACAGCATAAGATATTCCTACAGCATATTAACAGAAAACAGCCTGTTTTCTGTTAATCCTGTTAATTGTAATTAATACTTATTAATACTGTTATTTGTAAAGCCTTGTTGCTAATTTTTTGTTAATGGTAAACCGCGGTGATGTATATCTTTACGTACTGCAGTATATAAAAATCTCTAAATAAATAAATAAATCTATAGCTGAGGCACATGAACCCCAGATCCTTCCAGAACTCTGCACAAGTGCGCCTTTTCAGTCGGTCATTGGGTTCCACTGCCTCGTGGTGATTGGGTAGCCCTCCTTCCCTTGGAACTATGGGAACTGCCCTGAGGGGCAGGAGAAAAGAATAGTTTTCATAGCAGGATGCCAATTTTTGTTTGTTCTACCGCTTCCACTAACTGTTTAAATTTATATGGTAAATTACACAGAACCTCAGTCTTGCAGGTTTCACCCAGAGAAATTGGCAGACTTTTTCCCCATTTGTTATTGTTTTACCTTTTCTTAGAGCAGATGGAAATGGGAATATTTTTCTCTTGCACGGTGAAAAGGACGTGTCCTTACCCACAGTCACTGCAGCAATCACAGGGGAGATAAATACGGATAGGAGAACCCCGCTGGCAACAGCCAGGCACTGTTTGCATAACGAAAGGTTGCTCTTCTTACTCCGGTTGAACACCTAGCGGGATAAGGAGAGAGAATAGACTGGTTGCCCCATCTCAAAAAAAAACCCAAAAAAAAACAGCAGAACTAGAAAAAAGTAGAGACTGGTAACAAAATGATAAAAGGGGATAGAACCTCTCCCTAATGAAGAAAGGTAAAGAAGGTTAGAACTCTTTAAATTGGAGAAGAAACAACTGAGAGGAGGTGTGATGGATGTTTATAAAATCATGAGTGAGGTGGAATAGATAAATAAGCAGGGCTGGATTCACATTTTGGGTGCTGGTTGGGCTGTGAGGGAGGATTCCCCCTTCCCCCGAATTAATTGGAGGGTGCAGGGTAGGGGGGGGGTTTGACTCCCTTCCACCCCCTTCAAAGACATCAGAAGTACCAGGGGGGTTAGGGGAGTGGAGAGGGGAGCAAGGGATCCCAGATTGCTTCTGTCCAAATCCTCTCCTCTCAGGTCCCTGCCCCATCTCTCAGCCACTTTTTACCTAATATGATGGCTTCCCAATCCGGCAGCAGCAGCAACAACTTCGAAAAAGAAATTCAACGCGGAGCCTCCAGCCACCCATCATGTTTTCAAGGCCCTGTGGTTGCCCCACCCTTCCTCCCACATGGGCTTTCTGTTACTATGGAAACCGGTGTGAGGGGCAGGGCTACTGTAGGGCCTTAAGAACATGATGGGCAGCTGGAGGCTCCACACTGATGTTTTGTTTTTCAAAGTTATTGTCTCTGCCAGATCAGGATGCCACTGCCGTAGATAACACGCAGCTGGGAGGCAGGCTGGGATAGAGGCATGGCAGTGGCAATGACACTCCGGCACCTTTCAAGATTTGGCACCGGAAGCAGCTGCCTATGTCTAAATCTGGGCCTGTAAATAGGAAACAGTTATTTACACATTCCCAAGACTAGCAGACACTGCATGAAACGAACAGGGAGCAGATTAAAACAAATTGGCCAAAGTATTTTTTTATTCAATGCACAATCAAGCTGTGGAATTTGATGCTAAACAACATGTTCAAGGCGTCTAGCAACACTCTATCTTTTTATCTTTTATTTAAATTTAATATACTGCTTGAAAATCAAAATTACTTAATCAGTGAGCAATAAAAACAGATATACTGCAATCGAATAACATTCAAAGACATTCTGACTCTTCACTGTCTCCCTGGCCTGTCTCTGCCATGTCTCACTCTCCAACTGTGGTTAATGCAACTACTTTATACAAGTGTCAGTATCTGAAGAGTAATTATGTAAATAGGCTTCCACCTACCCTAGGCATTCCTGAACTCTGGTGGGACTGAGTGGGGGGGGATAAATAATTACCTGCCAAAATTAAAAGGAGATTTTGATGACCTCAAACGTTTAGGTGTCAAGCCCAAGGGCAGTGGTGTTTCCCTGTTCAAGTTAGCCCCCCTTAAAGGTGCAGGGGATCATGGATCGGCAGACCCTTTAACTCCTGCACCTTTAAGGGACTGTTTCTGATGGGACATGATCTACTGCCAGGTATGGGGCCTAGGTCCAAGGCCCACCTGTGGCTACGCCTCTGCTTTGATCTGACTCAGCATGACAAATCTTATGTTCATATGAAAAATAAACAGGAGACACAAAAAGAGACGAAGACTCATGAAGCTCATCTCCTTGGGAGAAGGGAGAATGGCAAGTGGAAAGCAAAAGCGATGGAATGCTTCATGTCAGAGATCCTCTTTAGCTCTGATCTGCAGTCAGATACTGATTCATAAGGCTGCCCAGAAAGTTCAGCTGAAGGTTAGAGAAACCCTCCCGATGTCCCATTCCAGGCCTCCACACTACAATACAGTGAGGCAGATGAGATTCCAGCTGTGCTTCAGCACATGACACAAAAGGGATTTGAATTAGCACAAGTCTGAAACTCGTCTTATGGGAACTCCAGATGTGTGTGTTACATATAATGTGTGTGTGTGTGTGTGTGTGTATTTGTCTCTTGTAGTTCCTCTGGGGGAAGGGGTGGTGGGGAGATGGGGGCAACGGGGTGTGTATTGTGGGGGTGGTGTGTGGGTGTGTGTGTTTCTTGTCCTCCCTCTCTCCCTTTTTCAATCTACACACCCCAGTCTTCTTCCTACCCTCCAGCTTCAACCCCTCCCCCACAGTTGTTCTGCTTCTCCTTTCAGCCTACATCCTCCACTGATCCCCTCCGTCCACCTTCTCCTTCCCCCTCTTCATCTTTTTCCTTCCCTCCAGCCTACCTGTGACTCTCATTAGCCTTGGCTGGGCTGCCTACTGTCCTTGCCAGGACCCCACTGCTGTAGCAGAGGCTCTTCTGCTGTTGGCCTAGGCACTGACACACCAGTGGCAGCTCAAGGCTGACTGCCATGTTGTAGTGCACTCATGGTTTCACTTTGTCTGCTGGCCTGCTGCTTGTGACATCAGTGCCATGGACGGACAAAGTGAACTCATAAACACTTTTTATGATATATAATGGGCTAAATAGAAACCTCATTCAGCACTGGAATTTGCGCCACTTGCTTTTATATTCTTGTTCCTTTGCTTTGAAGTGTTCTAGCGTGTGCTGCTGGTTTTAAGACAGAATTTCATCACAAAATAAATGCCCTGCAGGGAGCAGGTACCTGAAACAGAAAAAGGAGGGGAGGGGAGAGGCAGAAAGATCAAAGAGGAGAAAGGGTGAAATCAGAGGAGGAGAAAGATGGCGATACAGTGGGTTCTGAGTTTCTAAGCTGGAACAAGAAGGAAGAAGAGAAGTTGAGGGATAGAACAAAAGCTGAACTATGTGGTTCCTCTCTTCTATTGTCATTCCTGGTATCTGATTAGTTGAGTAAGTTTTACCTTTCTCCCCATATAGACTGGGATCCCGATGACAATAACTGGGACGGCAATGCCAGCAACAAGGGAAATAACCAGCGGGGCCCCAAGCAGCATGCCAACCTGCCAGAGAATCTTCCGTGTCCGTGACCATGGCTTCTTTCCCCAGAACGTGCAGCCAGAGGGACTGTAACACACACAAAGCGTGCCTTTAGTCACAGCCTGTTGGAACATACGCGCTTCCTCTCTTCAGAAGGGCCTGGAACAGCATCCCCAGCCTTGGCCAACCAAGGGGACGGGAGATCCAACTTGGGACTTGGACCCAGGTCCAGCCACGAAGCAGTGCATGCCCTGCCACTGAGCCGCTGGGCCCTGTGTGTGTTGAACCACAGTTTAAAAACATATAGACATGCAGAGGGGCTGGAACATGCAAAGCATACTTCAGATCACAGCCTTACAGAGAGACCATCTCACACACTACATGATGAGTGTACACTGAGACACATCAGACAAATATCTACCTACTGTTCAGTAGCGTATTCTGCACACAGTCACGCGGGGTGTACTGTTGTGGTCAAGATTACGCACGGAAGTCTACGTCTGTCCAATCAGAACGTTTTCTTCTTCCCTCTCTCATCATCCTGTGAATTTGCAGGCACTGCTTTACCTTGATTATATTCTGTTATCTCTGCTAATGATGTTACTTCCTAATGCCTTCCCTTCCAGTGGACTTGGCACAGGGTTGTATATTTGGATAGATCAATAAGTTTATATCTAAATTAGAATTGCGGGGCGGGGGAGCTTGTCCCAGTAGTTTCTTCCTGCTCCTTTGGTCTCGCACTCTTTCAGAACCGGGCTCTGGATCGTGGTGCCGTAAGCCCTTATTCACAGCCACTTGGGGATTTTCTTTACCCTTACTTTATACCTCTCCTACCTTAGTTTGGTCACTGCAGCAACAGTTCTTTGGCAGGCCCTAAATCTGGTCACTATACAAAAAAAGGTCCAGAGATCATCATTTTCCCACCAGAACTATAATATTAAATATAAGAACCGCTTTCTGTTCCATCACTCTCCCAAAAACATGAACAAAACCATCAAAATTATAGAGAGTTACAGATGAAGCAGATAAAACCCAGGTGAAAAAAAAAATATATTCATAAACCCATCAACCTTCAACACAGAAGTATGAGGTTGGTGGAATTCTAATCATCACAAACAAAAAACATTGTGAAAAATGTCTTTTGTATTAAATTATCCAAATATAGCAAATAACACCTATGGTTGGAAGGCTTGTTGCTCCTGCTTACATGTCTCAGTGACAATTAGACACAGTTCCAATATAACGATTTAAATCAACTCTTTAATAAACTGTTTTTATGCCTCACGCCAAATACAAAATTGTGTTCCCGTATTCCACTTCAAGTGCAAAAGTGTCCATTGCTTAAAAGAATGTGTGCATTCAATTCTTCAACACTCCCACTGACTTATTGTTAGAATTCCACTAACCTATTTGCTTCCCTATAGTTTTGATGTTTTGGAGTCATCCTTGAGTGATGATTACACTTCCCTCCCCATGCTTGGGCAGTAAATGGTGGCTCCGTATCCTCCCGACCCCCTTCCCCTCTGGTCCTGGCTGACTCGGGGAGCAGATGACTCGCCTTGGGACTGTCCACATGGCAGTGCGCAGCATTGCTCTTGAGCTGCCAGACTGGCCTTTGAATTTTACACTGTGAGGAGGGTTATGTCCTTACATTAAGACTGGCACCCTTGAAATGAAGCTGAGTTGCATGGCCAGTGTACACACATTAATTCTGAAGACGTCAGTTCTACTCATTGGTATCTTGCACCATTTGAATACATTTGGTGTGTCGATTTCTTTTATTATCTCCAATTACTTTATTTTTCACCCTCCGCCCATTACCCTTATTGGTTAGGCCCAGGTCGTTAGGAAATTTTCGGTGGCCTCAGAGTGCAGTCTGAGGTGCATCCTCAGTGCCACTGGGTACTTATAGGAACCATTAGCCGCATCTGTTTTCCCTCTCTCTCTGGGCCTAAGTGCACCACTTTTGTGCTATTTTTTGTGTAGCATTGTCCATCTATATTCCTTTCTTAATACTGTTACAACTACAAATGTCAGCTCATCCCAAAGCTAAAACACTTTCAGATATGAACAATTCTGCTTACCCTAGTTTTCTGTGAGATGATGTATCCCAGCCTGAACTAGAACATTCTTCTGCCCTAAAGGCAGCAGCTCTGCCACTCAGTCAGAATAGATGATCTTGCTGGCCACTACAGAAACTTGTTTCTTCAGTTGCAGTTGTTATCCTTGCCACTAAATCGGGATACATGATAACTTGCACTGGTTCCTGATATAGCTTGTTTCACATCTCTTCCTTTATCCTCATCTTCACTGAACATAGGCTAGTGGTTCCCAAATTTATCATGGTGACCTCCATTCCCACCTCCCCATACAGCCAATTGAGTTTATAGGATTTTCACAATGAATATATATAGCATCTACTTGGGGTAACATCTCTTTAGACAGTTATGGGCACAGACTAAGTTTCCCGCAGCAGATCAGAGGTAGATTCTGTGGCAAGAGTTGGAAAAATTGTCAGCAAAGTTTCTGAAATTCTGTAGCAAGTATTGGTCAGGACCTGAGATGGAGTCACAAAATCATCAGCTGAAGACAAAAGTGCCTCAAACAGCAATGCTCTTCAGCCACCACCAGCAGCAGCAGCATTAATAGTGGAAGTCGGCATGGGGGCCTGTGAGCCAGCACACACTCACAAGCCCTGCAGCGACCCTGTACTCCCATGAGATTCTGTGGTCATATGACCTGTAGTCATATGAGCTTGCAATAGCTCACTGATTCCGTGCTGACTTTCATTATTAATGCTGCTACCGCTTGCAGATTTTCTTTGAGCTTGGGAGAGGAAGGGAAGGCTGAGTGTGTCACTGCTCCTTTCTCCTCCTCTAACACTGAACATACCCTTGAGAAAAATGCGGCCCTTTTCATCACCCTGCCTTCTTTTCACACCAGCTCTCATCCATTCTTGGCCTAGGTCCTAAAGGAAAATGTTGCTGCTGACCCTGGCCAGGAAGGTGCTTGGAAGAGGGGCTATTTGAAGGGAGAGATAGGATTCAGGAGGGACTTGAGAGCTGGATCAATAGAGAGGGATTGGCTGTGGAGGGTGAGAAATGGGGGGAATGACAGAAGATCAACTGAGGGATGTATGAGAGGAGCTGGTAGTGAGGGCATCAGCTGGTGCTATGAGAGAGAAGAGTTAAAGGGGAGGGAGATAAGGCTGAGAGCTGAAAGGAATGAGGATGAGAATGAGAAGAGATGGGGAATGTGGTGAGGAGGGAATGACAGAAGATCCGATAAGGATTATTAGAAGGTCTTGGGAACAAGAGATGATCAGCTGGAGAGGATATAAAAAGGGCTGGGAGGGGGTTGAGAGAGAGGGGATGGGCTGGGGAGGTGATAGGAACTACGGATATAAGAGGGCATCAGTTGGAGTGGCACAGGTTAAGAGAGGGGATCTGCTGGGGAGGATGGAAGTTGAGCGAAAGGATCAACTGGAGAGGGTGGAGAGTGAGAGAGGGGATCAAATGGGTTGCAGGGAGGGTGAGAAGGCATGATTATTGGAATGGGACTGCATCTCTGCTAATTTGTTGCGGTCGTCTTCTGAGGGTCAAGCAAATTTTCAAGTAGTAAAATGGGATCACATTGGCTAAAAATTTGGGAAGCCCTTTTTAGGAATTTTATGGGTGAGTGATCTAAGGTTTAAGAGAGGGAGATGAAGAGTAGATCTCGGAGATGGGATGAGGTGTGTGAAAGGGGGGAGGATGGGGATGGGAAGAGAAGAAAAGATCCTGCTGAGCAGGTGAGTGGGAGAGGGGGAAGCACATAGGGAGGATGTTCTGAGATCAAAGGAAAGATGAACAAGGGAAATTTCAGGATCAGGGATCAAGAGACAGAGGAAGGATAGGAAGAAAAAAGAAGCTGAGCTGGGAGAAGAGAGAGGGAGGGGAGAAGGAAAAGGATCTGTGATCTGGGCATGTCTGGATGGGGGAGAGGGAGGTATCCCTCTCCTGGTTCTAGTACTGCTCCTCCTCACAAGCCTACATCCTCTTCCCTCCTCACCGCGGTGCGATTTCTCTCCCCATCCGAGATGCTGATCTGCCCTCCTCACCCTCTCTCTCTCTCTCCCAGCAGATTCCTTCTATACCTGAGGAATGGAGGGGCAGCAAGTGTGACACCAATGTTCAAAAAAGGCTCAAGGGGTGACCCAAGCACCATGGACCAGTGAGCCCGACATCGGTGCCAGGTAAAATGATGGAGGCTATTGGTAAGAACAAAATTGCTGGTCATATGGATAAATGTGTTTTAATGGAGAAGAGCCAGCATGGATTTAGCAAAGGGAGGTCGTGCCTTTCTAACCTATCAGAATTCTTTGAAGGTGTGAATAAGAATGTGGATAAAAGTGAGCTGATCAACAGTAATTCGATTTTCAGAAGGCATTTAAAAAAATCCCACGTGTGAATCTTCAGAAAACTAAAAAGTCCTGGGATAGGAGGCCATGTCTTACTATGGATTTGTAAAGATAGGAAACAAAAAGTAGGACTTTGTGGGCAGTTTTCCCAATGGAGAAAGATAAATAGTGGAGTGCTCTACGGATCTGTACTGAGGCCAGTGTTGTTGAACTTATTAAGTAGTGATCTGAAAAAAGGAGAAATGAGTGATCACATTTGCAGATGACATAAAAATAATCAAATGCAAAAATGCAAACAGTCCATGAGGAACTACAGAAGGACCTTGCCAGACTCAGGAACTGGGTATCTAGATGGCAAGCGAAATTTAATGTGCACAAGTGCAAAGTGATGCACATGGGGAAAAATAATCCTAACTATAAGTATTCAATGCTGGGTAATGTATTAAGAATCACTACCTAGGAAAAGGATCTTCAAGTCATTGTGGACAATTTGTTGAAATCTTGAACTCAGTGTGTGGTAGCAGTCAAAAAAGCAAATAGAATCTTAGGAATTATTCAGAAAGGAAACTGTGAATACCAGAATGCCTTTGTATAGCTCTAAGGTGCGACCAGACCTTGATTGGTATGTGCAGTTCTGGTCGCTCCATTTCAAAAAATATATAATGCAACTAGAAAAGGTATAGAGAAGAGCAACAGAAATGATAAAGGGGACCTTATGAAGCCATTAGGTCTCTTTAGCTTAGTGAAGAAAAGACTGAGAGGGGATATGATAAAGGTTTATAAAATCATAAGTGGGTTGGAACAGATAAATAGGGACAGTTATTTACCCTTTCAAATAGTATTAGGACTAGGGACAATCCATGAAACTACTAGGTAGCAGATTTAAAACAAATTGGAGAAAGTATTTTTTCACTCAATGTAAAATTAAGCTGTGGAATTTGTTGCCAGAGGATGTAGTCAGTTCATCTAATATAGCTGACTTTAAAAGAGGTTTGGACAAGTTCCTGGAGGAAAAGATCTTAAACAATTATTAGCCAAGTGGACTCTGTGAAACCCACCACTTATCCCTAGGAATCAGCAACAAGGAATTGTATCTGCTCTTTGGGATCTGTTGAGTACTTCCTAATGGCCTAAATTCACCACTGTCAGAGGCAGGATGCTGGGCTTCATGAACTTTTAGTCTTATCCAGCATGACATATCTTATATTCTTATTCACCCAGTCAATTCTCCAGCCCCGTTTTCATTCCCTCCACCAAGACAATTCCCTCGCACCCCCTAAGCTAATTCCCTCACACATCCTTGCCTCCACCAGGTCCTCTTACTCCTTCCCCTGCTGATCCCCCCTCCCTCAGACTCAGTTACTCTCACTACCAAACCTTATTCATCTTCCCCCATGCTGATCATGCCTCCAAGAGGAGGAGGAGAAGAATGGTGGTGCCTTAGGCCATGTCCTCCTCCTCTGCCGCCTGGATCTCGTATGTTGCGCTTTGACTAGCACTGTTCAATGCACCAATTGAGCCCCAACCAGCAGAGGAGGACAATGTGGCCTGAGACATCTTGGCTATCCTTCTCTTCTTGCCATTTACAGGCCCAACTCCAATTTCCCAACAATGGGGAAAGCTTTGGAGAAGATAGTCTTGAGCCAGCTAAAAGACTTTCTAGAGGAACATAGTATTTTGGACTGAAATCAATGTGGTTTCCCTAGTCATCACAGTACTGAGAGACTTTTAGTATCTGTCACTCATTTTATGTCACGCCAGCTACAAAAAGGTGGAGCTGTTTTCTGGTCTTTCTTGATATTTCCATGGCCTTTGATAGCCTTGACTATTGCATTCTTCTGGACATACTGTCCTCTATAAGAGTTGGAGATAGAGTGGGCAAGTGGTTTAGATCCTTTCTAGCAAATCAACAGCATCAGCTTAGAATAGGTCAGCAGCAAGCCACTTGGAAAACAGCTACCTCAGATGTTCTGTCTTTATCTGCCTTCTTCTCACTATTCAATATTTACCTTCTTCCACTCTGCGCTATTTTGGATCTCTTTGCTATAAACTTTAAAATATATATAGATGACATCCTGTTACTGTTTTCAGTGGGTGATAGCTTAGATTCTGCAATTGACACTCTCCAGAGCTGCTTGCAGACAATCAATAGATGGTCGGGGCATAATAAGCTGTTTCTTAATCCAGTGGTTCCAAAATCTGTCCTGGAGGACCCTCAGCCAGTTGGGTTTGCAAGATATCCACAATGAATATGCATGAGATAAATTTGCATGCACTGCCTCCATACCATAGACATTTTATTTCATGCAAATTCATTGTGGATATCATGCAAACCCAACTGGCTGGGGGTCTTTTAGGACAGGTTTGGGAACCACTGTCTTTATCTAAAACTGAACCTATTTGGGTGGATTGGTTGCCAATACTTGATATCTTGTCGTCTTTGCAGATTGAGGGGGATTTCCCTCCCTTTTTACACATCTATAAGGGACTTGAGGTTTTTAATTGTTTTGTAGTTATTCTTTAAACCACATCCGAGCGCTATCTTTTGAGCAATTTTTTTTTTACAAATTTAGACCCTGATTTACTAAGCTTTTTTCCTATAGACCCAGAATGAGAAAAAGCCCTTAGTAAATCAGATTAATAAGGCCTTTAAGATACATCTTGACAAGTGTTGACTTTCATTCAGTCATACATTCGTTTGTATG
The DNA here is from genome assembly GCF_901001135.1 of Rhinatrema bivittatum. NCBI lineage: Eukaryota > Metazoa > Chordata > Amphibia > Gymnophiona > Rhinatrematidae > Rhinatrema > Rhinatrema bivittatum. The sequence goes on from NC_042617.1 coordinate 536,023,731, forward strand.
ACTGGATGGAATAAATGATAGCTTTATGGAGCAATTGGTTCAGGAACCGACGAGAGAGAGAGCAATTTTAGATCTAATTCTCAGTGGAGAACAGGATTTGATGAGAGAGGTAACAGTGGTGGGGCCGCTTGGCAATAGTGATCATAATATGTTCTAGGGATGTGAATCGTTTTCCATATCGTCTTAACGATAGAAATCGTGTGGCAGGGCAAGAAAATCGTCTTAGGCACGATTTTTTAGTTAAAAAATCGTTAAAAATCGTTTTTTCCGATTAGTGCGCACTAACTCGAGTTAGTGCGCACTAACGGGAGTTAGTGCGCACTAACTGAAAATGATACAATTTGACACTTTTCAGGTCAGTTAAGGTCAGTTTAGGAATGAATATGTATTCCTATTGGCTGCCCTCTTATTTATTCATGTTACCAAGTTTCCTACTGACAGTATATGGGGGATGGGAAATGGAAACAGTTGGTAGCTTGACAAAACAAGTAATGTGATCAGTCAATGTGACTAGAACTTGTGCCCTAACCCTGATACCAGGGGTATTGTGATCTTCCTGCACACAGTGCCCTATCCCTATTAATACCAGGAGTGTTGTGATCTTCCTGCACACAGTGCCCTATCCCTAATACCAGGGGTGTTGTGATCTTCCTGCACACAGTGCCCTATTCCTGATACTGGGGGTGTTGTGATCTTCCTGCACACAGTGCCCTATTCCTGATACTGGGGGTGTTGTGATCTTCCTGCACACAGTGCCCTATTCCTGATACCGGGGGTGTTGTGATCTTCTTGCACACATCCCGATATCAGGGATAGGGCACTGCATGCAGGAAGATCACAACACTCCTGGTATTAATAGGGATAGGGCACTGCATGCAGGAAGATCACAACACTCCTGGTATTAATAGGGATAGGGCACTGCATGCAGGAAGATCACAACACCCCTGGTATCAGGGATAGGGCACTGTGTGCAGGAAGATCACAATACCCCGGAGGAGTGAGGGTCAGGCAGCTCCCCCCTGTCTGTGAAGCCAGCCTCTCACTAGTAATGCAGGGAGGGAGCTGTCTCAGACTTCACCATCCTCCCCCCCCCCCTTACCCACACACCATTCACTAGCTGGGACATGGGGGAAGTCAGGAGTGAGGGTCAGGCAGCTCCCCCCTGTCTGTGAAGCCAGCCTCTCACTAGTAATGCAGGGAGGGAGCTGTCTCAGACTTCACCATCCCCCCCCCCCCCTCACCCACACACCATTCACTAGCTGGGACATGGGGGAAGTCAGGAGTGAGGGACAGGCAGCTCCCCCCTGTCTGTGAAGCCAGCCTCTCACTAGTAATGCAGGGAGGGAGCTGTCTCAGACTTCACCATCCTCCCCCCCCCCTCACCCACACACCATTCACTAGCTGGGACATGGGGGAAGTCAGGAGTGAGGGTCAGGCAGTTCCCCCCTGTCTGTGAAGCCAGCCTCTCACTAGTAATGCAGGGAGGGAGCTGTCTCAGACTTCACCATCCTCCCCCCCCCCTCCTCACCCACACACCATTCACTAGCTGGGACATGGGGGAAGTCAGGAGTGAGGGTCAGGCAGCTCCCCCCTGTCTGTGAAGCCAGCCTCTCACTAGTAATGCAGGGAGGGAGCTGTCTCAGACTTCACCATCCTCCCCCCCCCCCCTCACCCACACACCATTCACTAGCTGGGACATGGGGGAAGTCAGGAGTGAGGGTCAGGCAGCTCCCCCCTGTCTGTGAAGCCAGCCTCTCACTAGTAATGCAGGGAGGGAGCTGTCTCAGACTTCACCATCCTCCCCCCCCCCTCACCCACACACCATTCACTAGCTGGGACATGGGGGAAGTCAGGAGTGAGGGTCAGGCAGCTCCCCCCTGTCTGTGAAGCCAGCCTCTCACTAGTAATGCAGGGAGGGAGCTGTCTCAGACTTCACCATCCTCCCCCCCCCCCCTCACCCACACACCATTCACTAGCTGGGACATGGGGGAAGTCAGGAGTGAGGGTCAGGCAGTTCCCCCCTGTCTGTGAAGCCAGCCTCTCACTAGTAATGCAGGGAGGGAGCTGTCTCAGACTTCACCATCCTCCCCCCCCCCCTCACCCACACACCATTCACTAGCTGGGACATGGGGGAAGTCAGGAGTGAGGGTCAGGCAGCTCCCCCCTGTCTGTGAAGCCAGCCTCTCACTAGTAATGCAGGGAGGGAGCTGTCTCAGACTTCACCATCCTCCCCCCCCCCTCACCCACACACCATTCACTAGCTGGGACATGGGGGAAGTCAGGAGTGAGGGTCAGGCAGCTCCCCCCTGTCTGTGAAGCCAGCCTCTCACTAGTAATGCAGGGAGGGAGCTGTCTCAGACTGGTATCAGGGTTAGGGCACTGTGTGCAGGAAGATCACAACACTCCTGGTATTAATAGGGATAGGGCACTGTAAGAGATGACTGTAGTAGATTGAATAAAGATCTGATGTTTCTGCTCTCCTCACACCAAACAAAAACAACACACAAGCAGAGAAGCCCTTCTTACAAAGCTGAGCTAGTGAGTTAAGTAGGAGGAAAAGTAAACATACTGGTGCCAGTGTGGCTACTTAAAAAATACACTTACCAACAATCAATTACATATATTTGAACTGTGTACAGTTCCAGCCAGGACCACCTTTCTAAAATGCACAGTGATTGGCAAATTCAACATGCACTAGCATTTCAGGTGCCTGCTAACAAAAATAATAAACAAACAAGTTCTAGTCACGTGAGTGCTGATCATTACATTACTTTTTTTGTCAAGCTTCCAACTGTTTCCATTTCACATCCCCCCAACCATATTGGTAACATCAATAGATAAGAGCACAGCCAGCCAATAGGAATACATACATACATATTCATTCCTAAGTGACCTTTACTGACCTGGGAAGTGTGAACACTTTGTTTCATTTTCTGTTGGTGTTCGTTAGTTTCCAGTTCCATTTCCCATCCCCCCAACCATCACCTCAGTGGTAACCTTGGTAATATCAATAGATAAGAGGGCAGCCAGCCAATAGGAACACATATTCATTCCTAACTGACCTTCAGTGACCTGGAAAGTGTTTATTTGTATCATTTTCAGTTAGTGCGCACTAAATCGAGTTAGTGCGCACTAACGGGGAGTTAGTGCGCACTAACACGATTTAACGATTTTTAACGATAAATCGTTAGAATTTCTATTGTATCGTGTTCTATAACGATTTAAGACGATATAAACATTATCGGACGATAATTTTAATCGTTGAAAAACGATTCACATCCCTAATATGTTCAAATTTGTTTTACTGGCTGGAAGGGGGACAGTAAGCAAATCCACGGCTCTCGTGCTAAACTTTCAAAAGGGAAACTTTGATAAAATGAGAAAAATATTTAGAAAAAAACTGAAAGGAGCAGCTACAAAAGTAAAAAGTGTGTAAGAGGCGTGGTCATTGTTAAAAAATACCATCCTAGAAGCACAATCCAGATGTATTCCACACATTAAAAAAGGTGGAAAGAAGGCAAAAAGATTACCGGTATGGTTAAAAGGGGAGGTTAAAGAAGCTATTTTAGCCAAAAGATCTTCATTCAAAAATTGGAAGAAGGATCCAACAGAAGAAAATAGGATAATGCATAAACATTGGCAAGTTAAATGTAAAACATTGATAAGACAGGCTAAGAGAGAATTTGAAAAGACGTTGGCTGTAGAGGCAATAACTCACAGTAAAAACTTTTTAAAATATATCCGAAGCAGAAAGCCTGTGAGGGAGTCAGTTGGACCGTTAGATGATCGAGGGGTTAAAGGGGCACTTAGAGAAGATAAAGCCATCGCGGAAAGATTAAATGATTTCTTTTCTTCGGTGTTTACTGAAGAGGATGTTGGGGAGGTACCCGTACTGGAGAAGGTTTTCATGGGTAATGATTCAGATGGACTGAACCAAATCACGGTGAACCTGGAAGATGTGGTAGACCTGATTGACAAACTGAAGAGTAGTAAATCACCTGGACCGGATGGTATTCACCCCAGAGTTCTGAAAGAACTAAAAAATGAAATTTCAGACCTATTAGTAAAAATTTGTAACCTGTCATTAAAATCATCCATTGTACCTGAAGACTGGAGGATAGCTAATGTAACCCCCATATTTAAAAAGGGCTCCAGGGGTGATCCGGGAAACTACAGACCGATTAGCCTGACTTCAGTGCCAGGAAAAATAGTGGAAAGTATTCTAAACATCAAAATCACAGAAATATAGAAAGACATGGTTTAATGGAACAAAGTCAGCATGGCTTTACCCAAGGCAAGTCTTGCCTCACAAATCTGCTCCACTTTTTTGAAGGAGTTAATAAACATGTGGATAAAGGTGAACCTGTAGATGTAGTGTACTTGGATTTTCAGAAGGCATTTGATAAAGCTCCTCATGAGAGGCTTCTAGGAAAAATAAAAAGTCATGGGATAGGTGGCGATATCCTTTCATGGATTACAAACTGGCTAAAAGACAGGAAACAAAGAGTAGGATTAAATGGATAATTTTCTCAGTGGAAGGGTGTGGGCAGTGGAGTGCTTCAGGGATCTGTATTGGGTCCCTTACTTTTCAATATATTTATAAATGATCTGGAAAGAAATAAGACAAGTGTAATCAAATTTGCAGATGATACAAAATTGTTCAGAGTAGTTAAATAACAAGCAGATTGTGATAAATTGCAGGAAGAACTTGTGAGGCTGGAAAATTGGGCATCAAAATGGCAGATGAAATTTAATGTGGACAAGTTCAAGAAGATGCATATAGGGAAAAATAACCCATGCTATAGTTACACAATGTTAGGTTCCATATTAGGTGCTACTACCCAAGAAAGAGATCTAGGCGTCATAGTGGATAACACATTGAAATCGTCTGTTCAGTGTGCTGCGGCAGTCAAAAAAGCAAACAATGTTGGGAGTTATTAGAAAGGGAATGGTGAATAAAAAGGAAAATGTAATAATGCCTCTGTATTGCTCCATGGTGAGACCGCACCTTGAATACTGTGTACAATTCTGGTCGCCGCATCTCAAAAAAGATATAATTGCGATGGAGAAGGTACAGAGAAGGGCGACCAAAATGATAAAGGGAATGGAACAGCTCCCCTATGAGGAAAGACTAAAGAGGTTAGGACTGTTCAGCTTGGAGAAGAGACGACTGAGGGGGGATATGATAGAGGTGTTTAAAATCATGAGAGGTCTAGAATGGGTAGATGTGAATCGTTTTTTTACTCTTTCGGATAATAAAAAAGACTAGGGGGCACTCCATGAAGTTAGCATGTGGCATATTTAAAACTAATCGGAGAAAGTTCTTTTTCACTCAATGCACAATTAAACTCTGGAATTTGTTGCCAGAAGATGTGGTTAGTGCAGTTAGTATAGCTGTGTTTAAAAAAGGATTGGATAAGTTCTTGGAGAAGAAGTCCATTAACGGCTATTAATCAAGTTTACTTAGGAATAGCCACTGTTATTAATTGCATCAGTAGCATGGGATCTTCTTAGTGTTGGGTAATTGCCAGGTTATTGTGGCCTGGTTTGGCCTCTGTTGGAAACAGGATGCTGGGCTTGATGGACCCTTGGTCTGACCCAGCATGGCAATTTCTTATGTTCTTATGTTCAGTTTTTAAGCCTCTCAGTGGTGAATATCCTCTTTATCTTGGAGACCGTCTTCTACCTTACAAGCCCTACCAACTATTGCATTCTGCACAAAAGTGCCTTCTGTGTTTGCCTTCCATAAAGGAGGCCCATCTTCAGGCCACTCATTGTCATGCCTTTTCTGTGGTGGGGCCATCTCTGTGGAATGACTTTGAGTTCATGGGATGAGCAACCTTAAGGATTTCTATAAAACACTGAAGGTGTAATCTGTTTCAGCAAGCTTATTAATAAGGTTGTTACTGTACTCTTCTTTTTATTTGCTTGACTTTTTAAAGCTTTTATGTAATTTACTGAAAAATATTGTTTGTGTATGCTTGTATTGTTTTGTAATTTGCTTTTTATAATTTGTTTTATGTATATATAGTATGCAATCCACTTACAATGGATATTCTAATATAAGCAATTTAAAATAAATAAATGAATAAGATTCTGCAACCATTGCTATGGCCTCTGAATCACAGGCAAACAGCGGTCCTGGCTATAGGGTTCTTTTATACTTCAGTTGTAGAATTGGATCTCAGTGGTAATTCACTGCAAAGGACAATCTCCTTTTTGTGGCTATGAGTGCAAAACCTGTTAAAGAACACCAAATTTCAATCGAATGCACTATAGGAATGGTATCAGTTTGTCTGTCTTTATTATCCATAAACTATTTACATGGCCTGCGGTTGCTTCCACAGGTACATTGTTTCAAGTTCCCAACTTCTATGTAGAGCAGTGGTCCCCAAACCTTTCAGGAAAAGTGCCACAGAGGACATTTCAAATCACTGAGCGGGACAGAGGGGGGTTTCTCTTGGATTTTGTGTCAGGGGGACTCTTATCTGGCCCCTTTGTTGATCTGAAATGCTGAGAAAGGGGGAAAGCAGAGGGAAAGGTCCCCAGGAATGTCAATAATATTTATGAAGATGGCAATTGTGCCACATGCCCAGGGACCCTGCACTTCTGCCATGAGCTGCAGGGGTGAGTATGTCTGGTGCATTCCCTTTCCCACCCCATCCTCTCCCTTCCCTTTCGCTGACTTCCTCTCGCCTCTTACCCCACTCCTTCCCTCCCACTCTTCACTTGCTCTCGTTCCATTCTTTCCCCTCCCTTCTCTCTTGTTCCCCCCTTCCTTCCAACTCATTTCCCATCCCCTTCTCTTACTCTCACTTTTCTCCTACCTCCCTTAACTTAATTTTACCTCATTCCCTGTCCTTCCCTCTTACTCTCACCCCACTCCCTCCCACCCTTCTCTTGCTCTCACACCATCCCTTTCACTTTCATCCTAATCCATCCCGCCCTTCACATGCTCTCACACATCCCTCCCTTCATTCTCACCCCACTCTCTCCCACTCTTCACTTGCTCTCACACCAACCCATTCTCCCTTCACTTTCTCTCTTCCCATCCCCCATCTCACCTTCCTTCTCCGCCTCCCTTTCATCTCCCTTTCTTTCATTCACCTCTAGCTATCCTTCTGCCGATTGATCACCCCCTGTTTGCAGTGACACAGTCCTCAGACTCCTCTCTCGCTGGCGGGGCCTGGCGGCTTCCTCACCAGCGGCTGTCTGCGGCACCACAGCCCTCCGGTTCTTGTCTCACTAGCCTTTCTGCTGCACTGCCACTGTCACCAAAGCGCCTACGGAGAAAAGAACTCCATCCTCACAGAACAAAAATAGTTCTGGGGGCTGGATCCAGCCACCATAGGGAAAAGTATGGTGGGCTGGAAAACTGAGCTCTCCGGGCCAGATCCAGCCTGCAGGCCATAGTTTGGGGACCCCTGATGTAGAACAATTGAGCTGTATTACAGAATTTAATTGGGAGCTCCACAAGTACCATACCAGCACCCATTTGCTCCTTTGCATCCTGGATTTCAAGTTAGGCCATTCTTTTCTCCTGTGGGAAGAACCCATGGTACTCGTACGTTTCAGGTATGCCTTCACTATGATACTCCTTTTATGAGTATTTCACCTGGGGGTCTTGCGTATAATCGTCCCAGAAGCATTCAGTCACTCAGAAAAAGAGCTAGGTCTCTCTCCCCTATCCTTCTCTTTCGCTACAGCAGAACTCTGTTAGCAGGCCAGTAACTCGGTGCAGCATATACAGATCGCTCCTGTCTAGATCACTGGCAGTCCCTGCACAGGGCTGATTGGGACATACCAAAGTAAACAGAAGTTAATGTGCATGAGACAAATTTGTATATACTGGGTCTCCACTGTATGCAAATTTCTCTAATGCATATTCAGTGTTGATTGCCTAAAAATCCAATTGGCCGTGAGGTCACTAGGACAGGTGTGGGAACCGCTAGCTAGGAATTGCTCTAGATTCTAATTATTTGGCTTTTAATTTATTTTTCTATGCTCAAGTCTCACAGGTACCAGCTTTATGCCATCTCAATAAATTTACAAATACCTTTCTTTTGAGGTACGGCATAGTTAGACTCCTGCCTTAGTCATACTAAGATTAAACTATACAAATATATATGAGACCACCATTAAACTACTTCAGTTCCAAATTAGTAGTAGTTGGAACTACTTCAGTTCCAAATTAGCCTTCTCATTTTAGCCACTCGCATCCTCTTTTTTAGGAAACTCACAAGCTATTTCATCCAGAGTCTGTTTCATAACAATGGGTTGCCCACAGTACTACCATATGTCAGTGGTTCTCAACCCATTTCTCAAAGATCTGCCCGGCCATTCTGGTTTTCAGGATATCCAAAATAAGTAAGTGTAAAGACACCATGGGGATCTTCACTAGCAGGTGGCTCAAGTAATAGGGCCCATTACAGAAGTCTGAGGAGAGCATACCATTTCATCCTAGCACCCCCTTCAGAGGCTGCTACAATGGAAGGCTCTTATCTCTTTGTTCAAGAGTGAGTGACTCCGGGGACCAGTGAGAGATTCTGTGCTAGAATCTGAAGGAAAAGGACCTATTTTGTTGGATCCCCCATCAAGGCCGGAGCTTCCATTAGGCAAACTAGGTAGTTGCCTAGAACGCCAAGATTTGGGGGGCAGCAAAATCCTCCCAGTGTGCAATCCAGAGGGGTGTGCTGTACCAGAGCCAATATCGTCAAAGAAGGAAGCACTGTGCTGGAGCCACTTCCATCAGTAGTTACATTGGGGGAGGAGGGATAAATAGCCAAAGGTTTACCTAGAGTTGCCAAATATGCACTGGTCCTGTCCCCTATCGCTGCTCAATGTTGGATGCAGCCCCTGTGCTGAGGAAACATAGAAAGCCACATTTTTCTGACTCACATTCCAGTGATTGGATTGTGGTAGTTCTTTGTTTTGAATATTGAGTGATATTTTGATTTCGGGAGGTTGTTTTCAATCCACTCTTTTTTTTTTTTTCAATTTTGCTTTTTGATACTTCCGAACAGATTACATTCAGATACCATGAGAATTTCCCTAACCCCCAGAAGGCTTACAATCTAAGGCCTGGATTCACCATTCTATCGCAGAATGGTGAATCCAGCAAAAACTGGGGGCAGGGGGGCGAAGGGGGGGGGGCGGGCATGCGAAAGCTGGCAGCCTTCGCACCACCACGGTGTTTTCGCTGCCAGCTTTCGCACCCAACAGCGCCACCGTGAAAGGTGGTGCTATTGGGCGCGCTACTGGCGATGATAACGTTACTTACCTTAGCGCTGCCAGTGAAGACACCGCCGAGTCCGCCTCCTCGCCACCCCGACTCCTCCCCTCGCCACCCCAACTCCGCCCCCAGCATGCTATCACAAGTGAAAAGGGCTTTTTCGCGTGAGGTAGAGGCTTATTGCACACGATAAGCATTTGAAAATGACCCCCTACGTTTGTAGATGAGGCAATGGAGGGTAAAGTGACTTGCTCAATATCACAAGGAGTGATAATGGGAACTGAACCCTGATTTCCCTGGTTCGTAGTCTCTAACGCCTCCACTCCCACTTCCTGCCCAAGAGAAGAACAGGGAAAGAGGAGGATTTTGCTTTCCCTGATGTGTGATTTTTGGGATCTTCCAGCCGGAAAGATCCTTTGCAATTTATGAGAAGGGAATTGGGAGTGTGAAGGAGGGCATCTGGAGTGAAAACAGGAGAGACTGGAGCCAGGAGTCTTTACCCCAGGAGAACAGGACAGAAATGAGTGGAGTTTGTGGAGTCAAGCAGTGGTCCACAGGTAGTTTTGGAAAGGGAGAGCTATAGAACAACCCATTCCACCCTGGGCATCTTATTTTCCACCTCCTTGGAAGAGAAGGAACCCTGAGACAAATACCAAGGAACACATACACAGATAACGTTTGGGACTAGAGTTTGTGACTGATCATACATGTAACTAGAAGAAAGTGTGTTTGGTGCCAATTGATTACAATAGACCAAGTCTGCCAGTAAACTTTTATTTTGGAACACCCAACCCAAGTGTCCAGTTTGGTTTGTTTGGCATAGGTGATCTTAGATTTTTGCACAATGCTCTGGACCCTGGAGGTATATCCTCCCCTCCCCCCCCCCCCCCCCCCCCCCCCCCCCCTCAATTTGGAGAATCCATAACAGGGTTTGGAGAGACTTGGCCCTGATTAAGATCCCATCCATTGCAATCACCACTATCTCAACATATACATATGACATAAATATTTTCATGTACTGTCTCTGCGTTGCAGATATCCTGAAAACAAGACTGTCTGGGGGATTCCTAAGGCTGTTAGCTTCATTTATTTATTTCTGCTATTGATGAGGTATAAGTCTGCAGAAATATCTTTTTAGACCTAAAACAACTGGGTGAGATGCCTGGGTAAACTGGGGGAAGTGCAGGCTAAAGAACCAGAGGGGTCTGGATGACATTGAGACAGACTGGGCAAACTGGTGGACTAATTGGTAAAACTGGGATTATCCTTCATGAGTGGGTTGAGGACCACTGCTTTACATTGTCTTCACGTATTTGTTACCTATTGCACTACTATCCCAGAATCTCCTACTTCTCAGCCTAGCCAAATTTCTAAGTGATGAACTATAGCTTGGTATGTTCCACCTTATTTACCTTCTGCTGTAAAATAAGCTACTTAAGCAATAAGAATTGACATTGTGGCCTTTAATTAGTTTAATAAGCACCAACAGTGATTACTAAGAGCCCAAGCAAAAGGGAAAATTGAGTGGCTAGGGCTGCGTGACCTTATACTATGTTAGAATAAAGATCTTTTATTGCGTTATCATCTCAATGTTCTTTTGGAGTTTGGACACCTTGTACTCAGCATGGGACTGTACACCACCCACAACCTTGTGATCGTTCTACTGGTGTCTTTCTCTCTATTTTTATTTTGAACGGGGCTTGGTATATACCTGTGCCTGGTGCCATGCTTACAACATAGTTCATACCTGAGGAAATGGACGTCTGTGATCTCTTTCAGACACAACCAACAAAAGAGGCAGCCGCATACGGTGCAGTTCATTCGGTTACAGCTCCCATCTTTAACCTTCATGATGAAGGCCCCACAGCGAGGACAAACTTTAATGTCATTGACATCTACTGCTGGTGAAAAACAAGGACCCTTTATTAGTGCTCCTCAATTCTTCTTTCTTGCCCCCTTGACAAACTACACTTTCTTCAGGCCAACCTGGTGGCTCGGGGGAGGTGTGGAAGAGCTATTCATTAAGCAGAAGTGACACCTAATAGATGAATATGTCTAGGGTCTATGATTGCTGGCTTCTGGAAGGCGCCCTGGACTGGTGCATGATCCACAGCAGAGGACTGTCATTGCAATGACCGGGCTAGGTGAGTTGGGAGGAGGATATAAACACAGAGAAAATATCCCCAGGTAAATCCCAAGCTCTAAATGAGCTGGAAGCCCAAAGCAGCAGAAGGAACCCTCAGGGTCAAATGTAAAAGACGATACATACTTCCACAGAACTAGTGGCCATCCCACCCCTTCCCCAATCACATCTACACTAAGGGATGAATATTAAAAGAGTTGCTTGTGTTAAAAGGCCCATATAAGCAAGATTCTGGGCTAAGCATGAGCAACTTGTATTTTAAAAGGGGAATAAAAGGGGTGGAGTCAGGGACAGGGGCGTTCTGGGGCGGAACCAACATTTAGGTGCACAAATCCATATTTTAAATCTGGTGGCCGTAGCGCGCAGCAGGCTGTTAGCTTCGTATATATTTACTTCTGCTCTTGATGAGGTGTAATTCTGCAGAAATCTTTTTAGTTCTAAATCAACTGGGTGAAGTTCTAAATCAACTGGGTGAAGGGTCTGGGTAAACTGGGGGGAGGCTGAATCTCCAGACGGGTCTGGAAGACTTTGAGAGAGACTGGGCAAAGTGGTGGACTAATTGGTAAAACTGGGATTGTCCTTCATAAGTTATAATATGTTATAATTGTTTTTTGTAAAATAGGGCGGACTACGCCCTATTCCCTTGGTTATCTGGAAACCGATGTGATATCTCGATTGAATGTCGGTATATAAAAGAAATAAATAATAATAAATAATAATAAGTATATTTTAAAATCCACTTAGTGTGTGCATCAAAGCCGACAAAGTCCTAAGGAAGATATATATATATGCAAACTACATTTGCTTGTCTAAGCACTTAATATTAGAAGCACACACACACACACACACACACACACACACACACACGCTTCACATTATTTAAATCCTACATGTGCATATAAGGGCCCCTGCATGCTTGTTTTAAAGTTACCCTCTAATAGTAGGAATAGACCTGAATGCCACTCACACTTGCTAACGGGAAAAGACATGGACTCCTTGTCCTTTCAATAAAGCAGCAAAGATGGACTGGGATTGTTAAGGGGGGGCAGTCCAATTGGGAACCTGCTCTAAGTAAGATAACATGTGTGAGAGAATAAAGAAGCAGGGCACTGAAACCTAGGGTCCGCTAGAAAAAGCTGCTGCATGAGACATTTTGAACCATGTGTGGTAGAAAGGAGGGGCAGGGATTTTTTACATTCTATTGAAATCCCCTAAACTCATTTCATTCTTTTCCAGGACTGGGCAAAAAATGTAGGACTGTTCTTCCAACTGAAAGACAGTTGGCCACCCTGGCGCAGGAGAGATTGTCTGGGATTGTTAATGTGAGTGAGATGATCTTGCCCCTTAAAAATTCACATGAATCAGTGCAAAAGGCTTGCAGCTCAATCAGAACCGACCTCTGCTTGGCCATGGTGCCATGAGTCCACATTTTGCAATTGCCCAGCATTTATTCCTCTATTTTATATACCCTCAGCTTAACCCAGTCACAGTAGATGGGATCCACAAACTGCATCTCCTTCCAAAGCCTGGATAACATGGTCCCTAAATTTGGTCACCGGGTGTTGCTGTTGCACTATGACTGAGAATCCCTCCCCTACGTCCACAGCATCCCCAGCTCATCCAAGGAGCAGAAGACCTGAATTGGGAATGTAAGCCATGTCCTCCACGTGGCAGTGCACAAGGTTGACCCTGAGCCTCCTGGCTGGCCCAGCCTCATATATTCTTAATACAGGACCAGCAAGGCAACGGGAGCATGTTCTGACAGGCAGAAGATGCAATTACCAGTCAGGAGAGAGGACAGCAACGGCTCTTTCTAACATTCTCAGCTATTTATTTATGCTATTTATTTAAAAAGATTTAAATCCCACTCACTCTAAAGCTCCCAGATGTGAACAATAAACCTACACAAAATCATGTGACATAAACAGTTTGACATGAGAAACATAACAAATAAAAATAGAAACACCATCAAGAGATTTGATAAAATCCTTTCAAGCGATAAACTACCCAGTGGAGAAAAACATTAACAAAAAATAAGTCAACGGCGAGTTTAAACAGTCAGAAAGACAACAAAGAATTTAAATAAAAAGTGAATCCACAAGCAAGCTAACTCACATGAGCTTAATGGCATCTCTGCAATCTGTCATGATTACAAATGCTTCTCTCACGTAGTCTTATCAGTAACGTAGAATCTGCACTGCAGTATTAATAGGCATGTACATTATATACTGTGTAGTGGTTCTAGACATGATCTGCAGGGCTGGTGCTTCCATTAGGCAAACTAGGTGGTCGCTTAGAGCGCCATCATTTTGAGGGCGGCAAAATCCCACTAGCACAAGGCCCAGAGTGGTGCTTCACTAGAGCCAATATCAAAGATGGAAGCATTACCCTGAAGCCACTGCCACCAGTAGACGGGTGTGCTGTGTTGGAGATGCTGGCAGTAGGTAAGTTGGGGGAGGGTGCATGACCAGAAGTTCACTTAAGGCGCCAAATGCTTTTGCACCAGCCTTGAAGATCTACTGCATATTTTGTAATACGTATTAATTCCAGTATAGTGCTCATATAACAATTTTGTGCTCTCCAAAGAGCTGTGTCTGTCAGGGCTGCAATGCTGAAGACAGATGTGATTATTATTAATATCGGGTTGGAGTGATGCCTTTATCTCTGTCATACCCAAGACAAGGGGCATCATTTACAAATGCTTCCCGTGTGATCTCTTACTTACCATGGCCAGGTTCTTCGCTGAGAACGAGGAGTGCGGAAGGTTCAGTCACACCGGGGGTTTTCTGAGACCATTGTCTCCATGCCTGCTCGCATGTCTCATTCGGATGCCACAGCTGCCGGCAGTGGTAACAGAACTCCGTTCCACAGCTTTTCCGACCGCAGGACAGCCGGGGACATTCGGCACAGCCATAAGCAATGACCGCATAGCTGAAGAAAGATCACAAGGGTCAGTACAGATCATTTGAAAGTTTAAAGAGGTCTTTAGTTCAGAAACATCTTACAAAAGTTATATATGTGTTTACATGAAATAAGTGTTATTATCTTATCTCGCCCTACTGTAACTCCCTTCTATGTAACTCTGTCACATCTGCCACAGGAATGCTGTACATGCATAGAGCATGCATGGCCTTATGATGGACTGGGCATGTGATGCCATTCCTGTTTCTTTCTTGGACGAAAAGCCAACTCAAGACTTGGCTTTTCGTCCAAGCCTTCCCTCAAGCCTAACATCGCAACAGTTCTTTCAGTTAGCCCAATAGTCTAAATGACCGACACAGCCATTGTATAGTCATACGTTTTTCTTTCTCCAGTTTCTTCTGTCCTTTATTTCCTGGCTACCCTAGCCCCCAAGTTCATTCTCCCTGTTATTTGTATCTGCGCTTCGGCCTTCCTGTTATATGGTTTTTTGTTAAGTTAACCCCTAAGTTTGATGTAAACCGGCCTGATATGAAGCTTGTCATGAAGTTCGGTATAGAAAAATGTTAAATAAATAAAATAAATAAATGTTTCAGCCTGATACATTCTGGCACTTGCTACAATTGTTTCAAACAGAATTAAATAAAAAAAAAGAAAATGGCATGAAACCCTGCAAACTCCATGCCTTGTAACTTCTACTAGGACTTTATTTACTTATTACAAGGATTTATTACTCTGTCTCTTAGGAGAGAGTACTCAGAGCGAGGTACAGGGTTATGGAGTGGTTTATAGCCATAAGACAGAGAAGACAAAATAACAAAAAGGAACCTACAGTTATCTACAAGGAAAAGACAATCAGCAGAAAATGATCATATTTATGCTCTTCTGTTAATCTGGTATACATTATCCAATGCAGACAATGTGAAGAGGGATGCCACACTGGTGAAACAGGTCAGAGGTCTGAACAAACCTCCGCAAAACAGCAGACACTGCATCCCTGTAGGGCAGAGCTTTCCAAACTTTTCATGTTGGTGACACACTTTTTAGACAAACATAATTTCACGACACGGTAATTCAGTCTACTAGTAAACCAGAGGTTAAAGGTTAAACGAACGAAACATATTTCGACAATTTATGTATGTTTCCTTAAATATATACATAAATAAAATGTTTCACGACACAACCTATCTCATGAAAACCTTAAATTTATATTAAAAATATATATTCCAAGATTCATGTTATTGTTATAATTTATGAGAAACAATAATAAAACAAATTGTCTGTCCCCCACACACTCATCTCTCTCCTCCCCCCAGCACATGTCTGGCCCCCACACACTCATATCTCTCCCCCTCAAGCACATGTCTGTCCCCCCAGCACGTTTGCCCCCCACTCACTCATCTCTCTCTCCCCAGCACATGTCTGGCCCCCCACACTCATGTACCTCGTCTTTTTGATTGTTGCCAGTTAAGTGCTTCACTCCCTTCCATGATCACCAGACACTGCTGCTTGCAGTCAGTACTCCTCATGGCCAGGCCTCATCGGCAGCAGCAGCCAATACAAGGATGGCTGGGCTCGTTCCACCCACCAAGCCCCCCAAAAAAACGCGATTGACAGCAAAAATCACCCAATAATAAGCAACCCATAAACTGAAAAAAAAAAGTGAATCTCTAGAAAAAAAAAGCCCAAACTCGCATCAGAGTTGACCGGGCTTGCGCGACACACCTGCACACTGCAGGCGACACACTAACGTGTCCCGACACACAGTTTGGAAAGCTCTGCTGTAGGGGAATACTTTTGCAGGCCAGACCACTGCATCAATGATCAGATGATTGGGACGCTGAAAGGGAACTTTAAAACTACCTAGCGCAACATAAGACATTTAAATTAAAGTGGACATGGAGTGGGAGTGATGTCATCGACGAGATGGCTGACCAGTCCATGCAGGAACTGACACATTTGCATATAAAATGACATCATCTGAACTGAAGCACTAATTAGCAGAAGGCCCAGTGATACAGAGAGGGTATAGCTACTAATGATAAGTCTAGTAAATGTAATTCACTAACAGCACGTCTGTGGGACTGGTATTCAATCTTAAATGCTGCTTCAGTTCTTATGGAACACTACTTTACTTTGCTGGCCCACTAACAAATTTTAAAACACATGAAGCCAAACAAAATGGACCCAGGTATCTCTCTGACAAAGGTTTTTGCTCATCCTACTGAATTCTTCAAAGTATCCCTATGTAAATTGTCAAATCTCAGCTCATTCTGTGAACAGAGAAATGACAGAAGTCGAGTGGCACCTTATAGACTAGGCAATTTATTAAAGCGTGATCCTTTGAGGGCAGTGTCCATATCATCAGATCACAGAGAGACAGACACCATCTCTCCATAAGGCATTCCTGCTTTACTTCATACAAGAACACATTTAAAAAATGGGCAATTTAAAACAGCATCTCTGGACAGGAAATGGAGATGAAATGATGAATGGTGGGAGGTCACTGATGCTGACAGGAGGAAGCATGGAGAGCTTGGGCCAGAAGAGTGCTGAGGCAGAAAAGGCACAGTAAACATAACTGATTATTACTAAAGCAAAAATGATTTCCTGCTTTAAAGACTTAAAAGCAAAGTCAGTCAAATCAGAGGCGCAGGAGACAGTTTCCAAGATTGTCCACGTTGTTTCTCAGCTCAGTAGCAATCTGGAGGAAATAGAAAAGAGAAGGAGATAAACCCTAAAATTCATAAAAGACTGGATAAATTAGAAACAGGGAAATATGAGCTAAAGGAAAAATGGGAGAACTTGGAAAACCAGGCTCAGAGAAATAATTTGAGCTTTTGGGGGGAGGAACCTGAGAGCTATGAGTACACAGACTGTGTGGATGTGATATAGAAACTCTGCTGAGCCATTTTAAATCCAGGACGTGATATAGCTGAAAATTTCACTTTGAAGGCACATAGGGGCAGATTTTCAAAGGGGTACGCGCGTACCCCACGAAAACCTGCCCCAAGCTCCCCCTGCGCGCGCCGAGCCTATGTTGCATAGGCTGCCGGTGCGCGCAAAGCCCCGGGACGCGCGTAAGCCCTGGGGCTTTGTCAGGGGTGTGCTGGGGGGCGTGTCGTGGTGGTGCGTCATTGGCATTCTGGGGGCGGGGCCACGGGCCTCCGGACCGGAACATGGCGCGCTGGCAGCCGGCCCGGCGCACGCAAGTTACGCCTGCCTCGGCGCAGCCTTGCGCGCGCAGACCCCGGATTTTTGTTTGTGCCGGTCGCGCGAACAAAAGTATGCGCGGGCGTAGTTTTTTAAAATCTGCCCCATAGAGCATTAGCCTCCTCCCCCCAAGATATAACAGCCTGAGAAAGTATTGCCTTGTACAACTTTACAGAAAAAGACTGAATAATGAATAAAGCCAGATCACTTGGAGCAATTTATTGGGAAGGATCCGAAATAGAAATATTTATTTAACGATAGATCAATAATTACATTGCAAAAGAGGAGGGCGTATGAAAGAAATAACCGAGATCTTGAAAAAAAGAAAGTATTAGCTATGGATGGACATGCTTGTTTTGGGTTACTTTTTACTGTAAGCTTCATGAATTACAGGATGAAATCAAAGGCTGAGAGATGGCAGGCACTGAAAAAGGCAGGAATCTCCAGGCAGAAAACACAGTCGTGGCAGAAGTAACTCTGGGAGGGGAAATTCAGCACCAGCAGCGAGTCCCCACAGGAGGAAAGAGACTCGGACCAAACTCTATGATTCCTGAGTCCAATAATTCAAAAAAAAGGAGACCGAGGTAGAACTCCAGGAGGCTAAAAGAAAGATACGCCTGGAGAGAAAGATTGGAATTCAGAATTTAAGGAAGGAGCAGGTCATTAAGTTGAAGACAAACTGATTGCGCTATGCACAGAGCTGTTCAAAAGTCAGAAAGATCCTTTCTGGAAAATGACATGGGAATTATTTGCAGGAGTTTCTATGCTGAGACAAGAGAAGAGCCAAATGAATAGCTAAGGAGACCCGCAACATAGCGAGACTAAGTGCAAGGATTCCTATTACCTGTGTTCTGCTTTCTTTCATAGTGAAATTAGCTTGAACACTAGGGATGTGAATCGTTTTTTGACGATTTAAAATATCGTCCGATATATTTTAAATCGTCAAAAAATCGGTAGGGCCACGATACAATACCAATTCCCCCGATTTATCGTTAAAAAATCGTAAATCGGGGGAAGGGGGAGGGCAGGAAAACCGGCACACTAAAACCCCCTAAAACCCACCCCCGACCCTTTAAATTAAATCCCCCACCCTCCCGAACCCCCCCCCCAATGCTTTAAATTACCTGGGGATCCGGCGGTGGTCCAGAATGGCGGCGGTCCAGAACGGCCCCCTCAATAGAATCGTGTTGTCTTCAGCCGGCGCCATTTTTCAAAATGGCCGCCGCAAAAGTGCAGGAGGTCGTTCAGCGGCAGTCCGGAACCCCCGCTGAACGACCTCCTGCAGTCGATCTCCTGCCGGCGCCATTTTCCGTACGAAAACGATTCGCGGCAAGAAATCGCTCCCGGAACCCCGCTGGACTCCCAGGAAACTTTTGGCCAGCTTGGGGGGGCCTCCTGACCCCCACAAGACTTGCCAAAAGTCCAGCGGGGGTCCGGAACGACCTCCTCCGTCGAATCGTTTTTGTCTATGGCCGCCGCCATTTTGCGGCGGCCATTTTGAAAAATGGCGCCGGCTGAAGACAACACGATTCTATTGAGGGGACCGTTCCGGACCGCCGCCGTTCTGGACCACCGCCGGATCCCCAGGTAATTTAAAGCATTTGGGGGGGGGTTCGGGAGGGTGGGGGATTTAATTTAAAGGGTCGGGGTGGGTTTTAGGGGGGTTTAGTGTGCCGGCTCACGATTTTAACGATTTTTCACGATAGTTTACACACCCAAACGGCAACAATACGATTCCCTCCCCCTCCCAGCCGAAATCGATCGTTAAGACGATCGAGGACACGATTAACATCTCTATTGAACACCATGGACTTGCGGAGATTTTAATACAAGAACTGAGAATAAAAGTTAATGGAGATACGCAGATAAAAAAAAAGGAACAACTCCCTTTCTTTTGTTTTTCCTTTTCTTCCTCTCTGTGATCCATGTTTCTTCTTTCCTATTCCATTAAGTAAGAGGTGGATGTGGACGAGACAGGAAGAGGTCCATATTCAACCGTGGTTCAGCTAGCAAACCCCTAGATTCACTAAGCTGCAATGTTTTATCGCAGAAGGGGGGGGTCCCACCATCGCGGGGAGGTGTCGCCGGGATAGCAGGACCTCTCTCCCTCCCTGAAAAAGCATTGCGGTTGGATGGTGCGTTCTTTTGTGTCACGGTCAAACACCGCAGCGAGCGGCCCTTTCACGCAATGGCGGCGCCAACCTCATGGGACCACCATCGCCTTAAAGGGCCACTGGCCCAAAAAATAAAAGATGTGGCAAATGGGGAGGTTGAGCAGGGTCAGTGCTGACCTCCGTTTCAACCTGGGGCCATCGGTTGATGCGGCCCCAACTCCCCTAAAATTAAAAAAAAATATAAAACTTTAGGTACATGGTGATGGCCTTCCCCCAAAGTCCATCATCAAACCCCCCCTTCTTCCCATATACTTCATGAAGACCCCCTCCCCCGGTTCATCTTGAAGTCTCCCAGTCCATTAAATAAACTTGAGGCTCCAGCCCCCCCTTCCCCCTCTTCCCACTCTTCTCCCCCCAACAGCAAACATCATGCCCCCCCAACCCCCCCAAACCTGTCAAGGGATCCCACGGCTGGGGCAAGGTCAGGTTGGTGCCTTTTGAAAAATGGCACCGACTGGGCCACGTGCAAGGGTGCACCCGGCTCCTATGTTTATGATTCATTGCACTGCAAATTGATTCAATGGAGTCAGGCTTCTTAACAATGGACAGGGATTGTATCCTATCTGCCAGATGTTGGTTAACACTCAGTAAAGAAGCATAGAGTAACATTTAAGCAACTACTAAATGAGAGGGGCATGATAGATTTTTGGAGGTATTGATATCCCTTAGAACAAAATTGCTACATGTAGGGCTCAATTTTCAAATACATTTACATGCTTAAAATTGGGTTTTACACATGTAAATGCAATTTGCCCGTGTAAGTGGGCTTTTGAAAATTGCTACAATATATGCCATTGAATTATCCAGAGAATGTACTCAAGTAAGTGCACTATACTCGAGTAAGTGGGCTTTTGAAAATTGCTATGAAAGTATGTTACATTTACATGTGTAACTCCTTTGAAAATTACCCCAGTATTATTCGATGTCACATAACTCCAATTCTCGCTTTGACTTATATTCATTGATAAGGTATCGGTAAAAAAGATGAGAAATGTGAGAGAGGCCGAGATTGAAACAATCACTGGGTCTGATCTCTCCCTGTGCTAGGTGTAACTTCGAAATCTTAAGCAATTGGCAAGGGTGGTTGGGTGGAATATTGCAGATTGAATGATAGTCAATCAGAGAACTTCCAAAAAGAAATATAAGAATACTTTGAAATTAATGGCACAAGAGAAACCTCTCAGCACACTATTTAGCATGGTTTTAAAATTGTCTTAAGGGGAAGATGCATATCTTGGGCAGTGAGAAAAACTGAAAAAGAACAGAAGAGAACCGGAATTGCTTAACAACAGATTAAGAGATTTGAAAAACCAGCATGAGAAGACAGAATTGAAAATGACATTAAGAGTAATAGAAAAGACAAGGGGGAAAATCTATCTATACAAGGAGGTGATATTAATTTTCAAATGCAGAAGGCTAAGTAAATATATTTTGAGAAAGGGTCAAAGGCAAGCAAATTATTATCACAAAAGATAAAGAGAGAATAAATGAGAGGTTTATTTTTTAATTAAAGATAAACGAGGATACTTATTATTGGATAGTGACATAATCACCTAAGATCTGATACTTTTGTTAAAGAATTATACTCATGGATAAAAAAAGTAGATGAAATGGACACGTTGAATATCTCAAACCAGCCACACTTATTAAATTTAATTTGTATGAACAAGCAAGATGGGATAAAGAAATAACAGAAAAAGAAGTTCTAGAGACCATAAACAATGCGAAGATAGATAAATCCCCAGTATTGGATGGATTTACTGCCAAATTCTATAAAACCTAGAAAGAAAAATTGGCAAACCCCATGACTAGATTGTTTAATGCCTCATTAGATGATCTTGAGACACAATAGGGTAAATAAAATGTATGACCATGAATATCTGAACAAATCGGACTGGACTCCACGAAAATAATGTAAACCCCCCCCCAAGATTCTGGTCTGAGGTTCCATCACATTTGCAAATGTCTGCGTAGACCAGAGTGTTTTTCTCCATTTTAATCCTCACGTTTGCAATGAGTGGCAGTCTTTGTGTAATTTGGTAATTGTGTAATTTTGTTCATCCTTAATTTACATATCATAAAGAGAAGGAACTGGCCCAATACTTAAATCAAAGACCATATTTCCCATCCTGGTCCTGAGGCCTCACCAAATGGGGCTGGTTTTCAGGTTCTGTGGAATGAGTGTGCATGAGCTCTGTTTGCATACATTGGGTCCCTAATGTATGCAAATATATATTATACATATTCATAGCCTAAAAACCTCAACCTGTTAGGTGAGGCTCCAGGATGAGGTTGAGGAACACCAATCTAAGAACCAGAAAAAAGACTGTAACCTCTTAGAGGCAATAGAACATGGAAGGCTGTCTCCGTAGAGTAATATTAATAATTAAGCATTGCTACCTGCAGTCTGGGGCTGGACACCAGCGGCTGTCTGGGTCGGACACCAGCAACCGACGTAATAAGTATTCTTCATACTTCTCCAGCAGTGCCGTGTCCATGAGCAGATGGTGGATGTCTGAGGGCTGGACAAGCTCTGGGCACTGAGGGCAAGCGATCTGAACTCGGCTTTCCGTAATTTCAATCTGCAGATACTGATGCAGGCAGTCCAGGCAACTAAGGTGGGGGCAGCAGGAGAGTGGAGGAAAGCACTTGACTGGCTGGGGGAGCAGGCACAAGGGGCACTCTAAGAGGGTGTCGCTTGGCATTGGAGAGGAGGCAGTGGTGCCCTCGCTGGGTGTGAGAGTCAGCTGGATCTCTTCTTGGCTCTTTGTTGCTGTCTTCTCCTCTCCCAACATAACTGGCTCCCCCTTACCCTTGGGCTTTTGTCCGAAGAAGCTAAGGATATTGAGCTGAGTGGACTGCTTGGGCCTCTTCATATTGGGCTGGGAGAGCCGAGTAAAACAGAATCTCCTACAGACTCATGCCATTTGCAAGCTCTTTTGTGATTTATTGCAGGGAGGCTTATTGGCTGTAGGAGTTCCTCAAGGCAAAGTGTCAGAGCACGTCCTCTACATTCCATGCCAGGTTCCAAGGGAATCCTATTTGAGTGCCACCTCTGGTATTCCCAGAATGACCTTCAGCGTCATCATCTTCCTCTGCTCCATCTCCACTTCTGAATGCGGTTGATGAAGGCAGAGAAAACTTCCTTGATACTGTTTCCCAGAGTTGCGAAGCCCGTAGCTAGCTGCTCATGGAATATGTTTTGTGCTCAGCATTTCTCTTTCACTCTCTGCAATGAACCTTGAAAATAATGAGAGCAGGATGAGATGCAAACAGAGATCAACAAAATTAGCATTCAGATTTTATTGCCTACCTTCCTGAGAAATTCAGCAGAGGGAAAAAGTTAGGACATACCATTCTTTTTCTTTTTTTTTGTAATAAATGGTTTTTATTTTAATTATTAAACAGGTTTTAAAACTCAACATATGAATTGTTGGAACATGCAGAATATATCATGACTTATCATTACTTAACATAACAAAAATATAGATATAAAAAACCCCCCAAAAACTGCATACCCATAGATAGTTACATTCATCTGTTGTACAAAACTAGAAATAACTGGATGTGCACCAAATGATCTCTGTTGTTTAAGTCATTTATACCAGTGGTCCCCATCCACTACCTCCCTCCCCCCCACCCACCCCCCATAGCCTTCTTTAGGACATACCATTCTGATATCTTCAGACCCCAGTTCATATCCTTCCTCTGATCACTGCCTATGGGACCTCATATATTGTTCAGATTAAAAGTTCTTTGAAACAGTAATTATGATTTATCTAATGCACCAATCCATATATTGACAGAGAATTGTAAATAATAAATATAGATACATAGTGGTTCCCCCGTTAAGGGTTTTATTCTTATTGCTCATGAGTGAGGTCGGTAAGGGCAAGTGTTACTTTATCTAATGGCGTTGTTTCTACCATACATTAAGTCATTTTATTTAAAAGGTTAAATTAACTTGCCACGTGACTGTTTCAGGCTGCCCTTGTTTCACTATAACTGCTGTTGCTTCTGCAGTGCCACTAGGACTAGGTCTGTGCCATCCTTCCCATCCAACAGGGCAGGGATGAGGTATTCATTCCATCAATGCTTTCCAATTCCAGATCCAAGCTAAAAGGTCTACAAACACCAAAATCCCTGAAAGATCCCTGATAGATTATGTAATGGCAGTGCCAATAAAAACTAGATGACATTGAACTCACACACAAACACACACACACACACACATATATATATATATATATATGTTATAAATACTGCAATGCTCTTACTACTTAAGATTTATTTATTTATTTAGCATATTTATAAATTGCCTCCCTGGCTTTCAAAAAGTTGCTGTACAACATTAAAAAATGCTACACATGGGGCATATTTAAAATAAAACAAACAACTAAAATCATTGGAGATCCTATTCAAAACCATTTAACAGATAATTTTTATTTATTTATTTTATTTATTTATTGGGTCTTATATACCATCACTTGGGTTCCATCACAATGGTTCACAGCAATAAATACATTAAAAACAATAAAACAATCAAATAAAATACATATAAAACTTTAAAAATTGCAACCAGTAGCAACATTTCATAATCCTAAAATACATCAAAAACTCCTGTTCACTTCTCCTCCTTTCTCCTGAAATAAGCCACTGTATAACTCTAAAATACCTAAAACAATAAAATGGGAGTGTTAATACATAAAACAGTAAAATAACACAGAAGTTATCTGGCTGAATGAAGATTTGGTCACTTATCTGACTAAATTCTAGCTGGATTATAAATTAGCTGGCTAGAATTTAAGTGGATAAGTTAGGGGCGTTCTGGGAGCTAACTTTAGTTGGCCCATAGACATGTCCTAAAATCAGCCAGATAAACTTATCTGGCTAACTTTAAGATAGCCGGGTATATTCCACGATGCCGCTCAATATTCCCTCCCACCCTCCCACCCTACCCCTCTACCCACCCACCCCTGGCCTTAGATTCTAATATAGACTGATTAAATTAGCATTAGCAACAAGATAAATTAGTAAATTGTTACCATCTAAGAATCACCAACCCAAAACTTTACCAATATGAGAACTATCCTTTGCAACTGTTGTGGAGCCTTTATTCTGAGGGAAAACATCTGGAAACGTAGAACTTGCCCAATCTGTGCACAACTCTCTTCTATGAAAAAGGAGCTGACTGAGGTTAAAGCTCAATTAGCTTTAATTACAAAAAATACACCCACATTGCATTACTCAGAAAATAATTCCCCAATACCAAAGAATAACCAGGAGTCAAGAAAAAGAAATACAGTAGGCTCAGGTAGGATTACACATGTGTCCCATAGTCACCCATTCGTGACAGATTTGCAGCCAACAAGTATACCCCCCCACTCAAGCAGGTCATTAAGTAAATCATTAAAAACCAGGATTACAGTGGGCTCTGGTAGAATTGGACCAGTTACTAGGAGACACACACAGTATCAAATGCAACAAGAACAAAAAGCCTTCCCTATATTAAAAACTGAAGTCCTAGAGAAAAACATTGAAGTGTTACCAGAAAAGAGAGAAAACCAATGCATGCAGAATTTCAAGATACATAACCAAAAGAAAAAGCAAATTGAGATGGATAACTCTGGCATCAGTGGCACAACTGCAAAAGGAAAGAGTGAAGTGAATAACAAATCTCAACTAAAGTCTCATAAGGAGTACAGGAAAAGCAATAATCTTAAAGAGAGTACCTGGAAAGCTATGACCACAAATGCTCATAGTTTGGGAAATAAAATACCAGATCTGCAGGCCCTAATGATAGAGGCAGAAGTGGACATTGTTGCTATCACAGAGACATGGTTCACAGAATCTCATGATTGGGATACGGCAATACCAGGCTATAACTTGTTAAGGAAGGACAGAGTGGATAGAAAAGGGGGAGGTGTGGCTCTTTATGTCAGAAACAATATCCAAGCATCTGAGCTACAAGGAAGTTGGGGCAAGGAAGAAGCACTATGGGTAGACCTAAAAACAGATGATGGAGCATCAATTTATATTGGAGTGGTTTACAGGCCCCCGAACCAAAAGGAAGAGCTGGACAGAGACCTGGTTGAAGACATCCATAAGATAGGTAAGAAGGGAGAAGTGGTGATCGTGGGTGACTTTAATATGCCAGATGTAGACTGGAAAATCCCATCTGCAGAATCTAAAAATAGTAGAGCAATAGTGGATGCCATGCAAGTAGCTTTGTTCAAACAAATGGTATTAGAACCCACGAGAGAAGGAAATATACTCGACTTAGTGCTCACTAATGCAGATAATGTCTCTGATGTCGAGGTGGGCACCCACCTCAGCACCAGTGATCATCAAACAATATGGTTTAATATCACTAAAAGAATAGGGAAAAGAACCACAAAGACCCGAGTTTTACAATTCAAAAACACAGACTTTGAGGAAATGGGGAAGTACCTAGAGGAAGAACTAAATGGATGGGAGAATGAGAGAGATGTGGATCAGCAGTGGATCAATCTAAAAGGAGCAATCACCAAGGCAACTACTCTTTATGTTAGAAATGTAAAGAAAAGCAAAAGGAAAATGAAACCTATCTGGTTCTCAAACGAGGTGGCTGACAAAATTAAAGCTAAAAGAACAGCATTCAAAAAATATAAAAGATCCCAAAGGGAGGAGCACAAAGAAGAATATTTGATTCAACTGAGGGAGACGAAGAAATTAATCAAGTTGGCAAAAAGTCAAGCGGAAGAGAGGATTGCCAAGGAGATAAAAAATGGTGACAAAACATTTTTCAGATACATCAGCGAAAGGAGAAAAGTCCATAGTGGTATAGTGAAATTGAAAGGTGGAAATGATCAATGTGTGGAGAGAGACGAAGAAATGGCAGAAATATTAAATGAATACTTCAGCTCTGTATTCACTAAAGAAGACCCTGGAGAAGGACCATTTCTACACAAGAAGCTGGAGGGTAGTGGAATAGATGAAAATCATTTTACAGTAGAAAATGTATGGGAAGAGCTAAAGAATCTGAAAGTGGACAAAGCCATGGGGCCTGATGGGATTCATCCAAGGATTCTGAGGGAGCTCAGAGATGTGCTGGCGGGTCCGCTGTGTGACCTGTTCAATAGATCCCTAGAAACGGGAGTGGTGCCGAGTGATTGGAGAAGAGCGGTGGTGGTCCCGCTTCACAAGAGTGGGAACAGAGAAGAGGCTGGTAACTACAGACTGGTTAGCCTCACTTCGGTGGTGGGAAAAGTAATGGAGTCACTGTTGAAAGAGAGAATAGTGAAATATCTACAGTCCGGAGAATTGATGGACCAGAGGCAGCATGGATTCACCAGGGGAAGATCCTGTCAGACAAATCTGATTGACTTTTTCGACTGGGTAACCAAGGAATTGGATCAAGGAAGAGCGCTAGATGTCATCTACTTGGATTTCAGCAAAGCTTTTGATACGGTTCCGCACAGGAGACTGGTGAATAAAACAAAAAGCTTGGGAGTGAGTGCCGAAGTGGTGACCTGGATTGCAAACTGGTTGACGGACAGAAGACAATGCGTGATGGTAAATGGAACTTTCTCTGAAGAGAGAGGGGTTTTAAGTGGTGTACCGCAAGGATCGGTGTTGGGACCGGTCCTGTTCAATATCTTTGTGAGCGACATTGCGGACGGGATAGAAGGTAAGGTTTGTCTTTTTGCGGACGACACTAAGATCTGCAACAGAGTGGACACGCCGGAAGGAGTGGAGAGAATGAGACGGGATTTAAGGAAGCTGGAAGAGTGGTCGAAGATATGGCAGCTGAAATTCAATGCCAAGAAGTGCAAAGTCATGCATTTGGGGAGTGGAAATCCGAATGAACTGTATTCGATGGGGGGGGGAAAGGCTGATGTGCACGGAGCAGGAGAGAGACCTTGGGGTGATAGTGTCTAATGATATGAAGTCGGCGAAACAATGCGACAAGGCGATTGCAAAAGCCAGAAGAATGCTGGGATGCATAGAGAGAGGAATATCGAGTAAGAAAAGGGAAGTGATAATCCCCTTGTACAGGTCCTTGGTGAGGCCTCACCTGGAGTACTGTGTTCAGTTCTGGAGACCGTATCTACAAAGAGACAAGGACAAGTTGGAGGCGGTACAGAGAAGGGCGACCAGGAAGGTGGAGGGTCTTCATCGGTTGACATACGAGGAGAGATTGAAGAATCTAAATATGTACACCCTGGAGGAAAGGAGGAGCAGGGGTGATATGATTCAAACTTTCAGATACTTGAAAAACTTTAACGATCCAAAGACAATGACAAACCTTTTCCAACAGAAAAAAATCAGCAGAACCAGAGGTCACGAGCTGAGGCTCCAAGGAGGAAGACTAAGAACCAATGTCAGGAAGAATTTCTTCACGGAGAGAGTGGTGGATGCCTGGAATGCCCTTCCGGAGGAAGTGGTGAAGTCCAAAACTGTGAAGCACTTCAAAGGGGCATGGGATAAATATTGTGGATCCATCAGGTCCAGAGGACGCATATAAAGAGCAGGTAGTAAAATACTGCACGGAGCGGCAGTAGCCACAGAGGCATTCACGGAGCGGGATGCCAGTGGCCAGTGGTAGGTGTCCACCTTCATGGAGCGGAAGGATGTAGGGCTGTCATCTCCCAATTAAATAAAAAACAAAAACAAAAAACAAAACAGGGATGGGATCCATCAGGTCTAGAGGACACATATAAAGAGCAGGTAGTAAAATACTGCACGGAGCGGCAGTAGCCACAGAGGCATTCACGGAGCGGGATGCCAGTGGCCAGTGGTAGGTGTCCATATAAAGAGCAGGTAGTAAAATACTGCACAGAGCGGCAGTAGCCACAGAGGCATTCACGGAGCGGGATGCCAGTGGCCAGTGGTAGGTGTCCACCTTCACGGAGCGGAAGGATGGAGGGCTGTCATCTCCCAATTAAATAAATAATAAAAAAACCCAGGGATGGGATCCATCAGTTCTAGAGGACGCATATAAAGAGCAGGTAGTAAAACACTGCATGGAGCGGCAGTAGCCACAGAGGCATTAACGGAGCGGGATGCCAGTGGCCGGTGGTAGGTGTCCACCTTCACAGAGTAGAAGGATGAAGGGCATCCATCTCCCAATTAAAAAAAGAAAAGAAAAAAAGAAAAAAAAACAGGGATGGGTTCATGGGCTTATAGGTATTACCAATTATTAGGCTTTTCAATATTTGATGATAGTTAATGTGACTTTCAAGGCATTCTTCACTTTCGGTGCATGTCCGGCATGACTCCTTGCTTCAATGACAGGGGAAAAGAAAAACTGATACTTCACACATTTCCAGCATTGCCCTCTGCTTCATGGCAGAGAGCTATGCTGCCGCTTACCCAACTAATCAAACTTAATATTTCACTTGGAAGCAGCTCCAGCACTGCTCTCTACATTAATGGTGGGGGTGAAAAGGGAATTAGAACATAAGGTTACTAAGAGCCAAGAGAAACAGTTAAGTATGAGAACAAATGTGTGAAGCTTGCTGGGCAGACTGGATGGACCGGTTGGTCTTCTTCTGCCGTCATTTCTATGTTTCTATGTTAATATGGACCTCTTAATCTCCAAATCTACAGCCTAAACCAAACTCCACTATAGTAAATCACAGCTTCTCTTCCTGTTTATTAGTGCACTTTCTTGAGCATTAGTTAGATGGTAACATGTGCATTCATATTGCTTGTAAGGAAGACTGAAATGTCTGGTCTTACCTGATGTTGCTATGTTTGTTGCTTCATTTTGCACAGAACCTAAGAAAGGGTTTTTCAGAGTCTGATCCCATAGAAGGACTCCAGAAGAATGCCACGGCTTATCCTTCCAATTTTAAAACTAAAACTTACCTCTCAAATGCAACCACCTGGCTAAATCGTTCACATAAAAGATATATTTTTGCATATGATTTTTTTTCACAGGAGAGAGAACACATCTGTTAGGCCCTTCAGTGAAGTAGGACAACATGCACACATAGCTCCAGTGGTCTTTCTCTTCCAACAACACAAAACAAACTGTGGTTGTGATTCCCCAATAAAATAGAGTTTTCACTAAAGAAAATGATAACAGTGCAATTACTTTCCTCTGCTCCTACTGGCATGGGGCAGGATGATATTCCATTTAACAAACAGGCAAATATTATTCAATCTCTCATACCACTTAAACACAGAAAAATAATAACTGCTCTCAGAAAAAATAAGGCCCATTGACATCAGAGATACATTGCTTACTATGTAAATTCCAGAGCCCTTTCCCCTTGCTTAAAGGCTACATTTGAAATCACTTTTCTTTCTCAAAGTCCACTCTTTGGTTCACGTTTGCTGGACACACAAAACCACTTCTCCTAAACTGACTGAAAACTCACCTAAACTTTGGAAAAGTGATAAAGGAGGGAAAAAACCTCAGGTTCTGCAATGCCGTTCAGATTGGCAAACGCACACATCAAGAAAAATTGTAATCATGTGACAGAAAAACGTAATTATTGTGCTTTTTAATTTTAATATTACTTTCCTTACATAATTTGCAATTATTTTTCAAACTGAAATAAAAGCAAAGATCTATTGCTGTCTCAAAATGTGATTCACCCTGAAAAGCCTCTTTTTTTTTTTTTTTTTCAAAAATAGTTTTTATTGGGAAGGCCAGAGTGGCTCACACTAAACATTGTACACTGTAAATGGTACATTTGGGACATAACATACAAAAACTCAATCATAATGCTGTAAATAACATCGCCGTTATGTCAACAAAGCGCATGTAACCAAGATGTAACATACCTCTAGGAACTAGGGCAGAGAAATGTTGAATCATCATTGTGACATGAAAAGACTGACAATAGAGTGCTGTCTCTTTAAAAGCTGGGGGGGGGGGAAAGGAGATTCAAAATTGGATTGTCTGAGCATGTGCAACAGATCACTGCTCAGCTTGAACAGAGTTCCTGCCCTGCTCTGAATTAATAAATATTATCTGTACTGATTAAGGTGAGCAGCCCTCTATAATTGTATTCATGTGTAATGTATTATGTTAGTTAGCATTGTTTTGAGATGTATTGAAGTTGTTTTTACTTTATCTAAAGAGATTTATAAAAATTGGATTGTCTGAGCATGTGCAAACAGATCACTGCTCAGCTTGAACAGAGTTCCTGCCCTGCTCTGAATTAATAAATATTATCTGTACTGATTAAGGTTCTCTTTTCTGGAACCCTGCTGTGGACGACTTGGGAGTAATTGAACTGTGCCCTGTCAGGATTTGAAGCTCTTCTTTTGGATAGAGGCTGCTGTATTGTGGATTTGGCAGTTGAAGCAAAGAGCAGTACTGACGCCCTCTTCAGCTCTAAATTCAAATGGACACACAGTAGGATACAATCTGGGACTTTGCTTGTTCAGAGACTGCTTAAGGTCGGGTGCTATATCACATGCTGATTCTGGTTGAAATACTTAACATGAGTTATGACAAAGTTGAGTTTTCTCTTGTACTATATACATGTGTTTATATGACAAATGCAGATGCTTAGGAAGTGAACAGATTTATTTCAGTCATTCATTCCAGTAAAGATAAAACTGTTACTCACTAAAGAGCGTGTGGATTCATTTCTGATACTGGGTTGGGAATCAAAGTGCAGGTTTCAGACACAAGGAGTCATAAAGAAAATTGAACTTCAAGGGTTACAACAAATTCTGGCGCATCAACGTGGGGCAGTGTTTTTTTTTTTCTTCTCTCTGTCTGACCTGCTACTGAGCGACCCAGCATCATTAGTGAAGTGAGCACAGTATTCTCTTTGTTTCTTTCTCATACAAAATGGAGTATTGCAAGTACTATGATTGTATTCCTGATAGATCTGTTATTCTGAGTTCTGTAAATCCTGAAATATCTTTAGCAAGTGTAGAAGATGCATTAAGCCCAGCGGGTGTAGTTACAAAATTGAAACGTTTAAGAGCTGAGTCATCTGATCAAGTTTTGTGTGAGTTTGAAGAACCGCTTTCTATAATTATTTTAGAAAGAATGAGCTTAAAAGGGGAACTGGACAGTCAGTGGATAATTTTACCTGTCTTAGATGAGACAGTATCAGAACAGAATGTTGAGTCGATGTCCCCTGAAGCATGCACTGACCCACTAGTGAGTGACATACTTTTAGATATGACAGATCGACTTCAAGAAGAATTAGCATATATAGCTGACAGTCATAAAATCAATATTCAAGATCTGAGGAAAAGAACATCTGCTCTCATGATTGAGAGTTTGGGGTCACAAGAAAAAGAAACACGAGATATGGATCAATCACCCCAGAGTATATTGCAGACTCCAGTTAAAAGCCAAAAAAACGTTCCCAAGTGGCGGGATGCTATGCTGACCCAACATTCTGTGGCAGTCAATTCTTCTCAATATTCCATTCCACCAATTTCTATTCCTGCGGATGTTTCAAAGGTTATAGTGGAGCATGTGATCAAAACTCCTAAGGAAAAGGGTGCAGAGTTGAATCATACGTACTACAAAATTAAAGTTTTCTCTGGAAATGTCCCTAAACCTAGTAATGAAGGAGACTATGAAACTTGGCATATTCAAATTAAGCAATTACTGCAGGATCCAGATCTCACCGCAGGTGCAAAAAAAAGGAAATTAATTGAAAGTCTCCTTCCTCCAGCTTTAAATATTGTCTCTTACATAGATAAAAGCGCCACAGCAGAGCAGTGTTTAGAGGAACTGGAGAAGGCATATGGCAGTGTAACTAATGGAGAGGAATTATTTTTTCAATTTATTGAAACTTTCCAGAATGGCAAAGAAAAATCTTCAGACTATTTGAGAAGGCTTCAGGTCCTGTTACAGAAAGTCGTGGAGCGGGGAATTTTCTTTGGGCTCGCCCCAGACAGGCAGTTACTACAACAGTTTGTACGTGGGTGCTGGGAGGAGACCCTGATTACCCGACTGCAATTGAGGGACTTATTAGAGAGCCAGTCGAAGAAACTGCCACAGTACTCGGAGCTACTATTTAAAATTAGAACGATTGAGGAAGAAAGAAACATGAAAGAATCTAGGAGGATACGTCAATTGGGAGTTACCCAGATTAAACCTGTAAGCAGGACTTACCTAGCAAATGACATAAGCATTGCTCAACATATGACACCAGAGGCAAGTGAGTTTAAGGTGGGATCTGAGTTGGGAACATTTTCAGGAGAAGATAATGTTTTGCTCGCCCCATTGATCACTCATTGTAGAGCTGCCAATTCAGAAATAGTAAATAGCCCTGCTGCAAACAGCATGATGCGAAGAAACTCTTGGGTAGAGAAGATGCCTCAAAAAGGGAGGCATCATCCCAAAATACTTTCATTTTGCTATAACTGTGGAGAGAATGGACACATGATGGGAGAATGCATCAATCCTGTAAATGCTGCTCTAGTCCAACAGAAATTGCGGGAAAAATTTGAAAAAAAAAAAATACCCAGCATTAGGCAGGTTTCAAATACTCCTTTAAACTAAAAAGGTGCTTTTGCGAGGGGCAGACAAAGGCACCAAATGCAATTCAGATAAGTCCCAAAAGAAAAATATCCAGTGATCATATCCCACCATGTCCTCTACCAGATGATGTTTTGAAACGCCTTGTGGGAAAGGTTTGTTCTGCAACCGCTTATTTGGATGGTGTGCAGTGCCCTTGCTTAGTGGACACTGGCTCTCAAGTGACGTGCATAACACAAACCTTCTATGAAGACTATTTATCACATCGGAAGCTATACCCGCTAGAAGACTTACTTTGTGTTACGGGTGCAGGAGGTCAACCTGTTCCTTATCTGGGGTATATTGAAGTTGAAGTACAGTTTCCCAAGGAGGCCTGTGGAAGTGGGAACAAATATTCTGTCCTTGCTCTAGTCTGTCCCGATCAAAAGAACAAACCCCTGCCTTTAATAGTGGGAACGAATATTCTCAGACATCTAATACATGACTGTAAAGAACTGGCTGGCCCAAATTACCTTAAGGAGTTAGCCATGGACAAAAATTGGGGTAACTACATATCAGACCTATGTTTCTCATCAAAGTTCCAATCAAAGAGTTACTAGGCCAATGATGGCTAGATTGACCAGCACCAGACCAATAGTGTTCGAAAGGGATGAAGCGAAGGAAGTGGAATGCATTCTGAGAATGCCCAGACATGGTCAGAGTTTGTCCATATTGCTTGAGGCTTCAGAAAATTATCCTCTACCCGGAGGCTTACTAGTACAACCTCAACTCATCCGAACTGGCAGTAAGTCGCACACAAAGGCTAGGGTGCTAATGAAGAATATATCAGATTGTAGCATCAGTTTGCCTCCTAGAAGGACACTGGGTGTAGGTGAGCCAGTCGATATAGTGAGGACCATGAACGTTACAGGCTCGACCTATAAGGATGGTGCTAAACTAGAATCTATTGGAGAGGGTAACATGGAGTCTGAGAAGGTGTCGCTAGACTTCGGAGATTCTCCAATATCTGAAGAGTTTAAACAGCATATAGAAAAGAGAATTAATCAAGAGGCAAAAGGAGCATTTTCCTGTCATGACCTTGATATTGGATGTATTCCAGGAATAATGCATAAAATCACCCTGTTGGATCCAACTCCATTTAAAGAGCGCACACGTCATGTATCCCCAGCTGACTTTGAGGATCTTAGGCAGCACCTGAAGGAGCTATTAGCCACAGGAGTGATTGAGGAGTCTGATAGCCCTTATGCTTCACCTGTGGTATTGGTTAGAAAGAAGAATGGTACCTTGAGGATGGTTGTTGATTATCGTAAATTGAACAACATAACCAGAAAAGACTCCTATCCATTGCCTCGAATTGAAGAGACATTCACTCTCCTATCAGGTAGCAAGTGGTTCTCAGTACTAGATCTCAAGAGTGGGTACTATCAGATTGAGGTAGAAGAAATGGATAGGCCTAAAACTGCATTCACCACGCCCTTTGGAAACTGGCAATTTAAGAGAATGGCTCAAGGACTGACAAATGCTCCAGCAAGTTTTCAAAGAATGATAGAGAAAGTAATGACTGATATTAATCTACATGAAGTTGTGGCCTTCTTGGATGATCTTATAATATTCTCGGACACACTGGAAGAGCATGAGGACCGATTGATGAGGGTGTTACGACTGTTGAAATGCGGATTGAAGCTCTCTCCATCTAAATGTAAATTCTTTCAGAAGTCAGTGAAATATTTGGGTCATCATATCTCAGAGAAGGGGGTGCTCCCCGATGAAGAGAAAATTTCAGCCATTACTAAGTGGCCACAACCTAAAAACATTAGAGAGCTGCGATCTTTTCTAGGATTTGCGGGCTATTACCGAAGATTCGTGAATCAATACTCACGCTTGGTGAAGCCGCTCAGTAATCTGTTGGTGGGACTAACAAACAGTCGAAAGGATAGGAAAGAAGCCCGGATTCAAAGTCAGCAGCTATTGGGTACGCGGTGGACCTCAGAATGTCAGAAAGCATTCGAAATTATAAAGGAAAAACTCACGGTTGCCCCTGTGTTGGCTTTCGCAAATTGGAAGCTACCTTATGTATTACACACTGATGCCAGCACTACAGGGCTAGGCGCTGCACTTTACCAAATTCAAGAAGGAAAACTGCGAGTGATTTCATATGCCAGTCGTGGGCTCACTAAAAGTGAACGGAATTACCCTATCCACAAATTGGAATTTTTAGCCCTTAAATGGGCAGTTTGTGAAAAATTTCATGATTATCTATATGGTGCAGAGTTTAAAGTAGTGACAGATAATAACCCTCTGACGTACGTCCTGACGACTGCTAAACTGGATGCCACAGGTCATCGATGGTTAGCATCCCTCTCCCTGTACAACTTTGACATCGGATACAAATCTGGTAAAGCCAATATAGATGCTGACGGGTTGTCTAGGAGACCACATGATCCTGAAGAAGATGATGAAGAATTTTTGAAATATGAGGAGAGGGTTGCCAAGATGCTATCTCGTGTGAAGACAGATCAAGAAGGAATGGACACTCTATCTAAGGTAATATGTAAGGCGGTATTCCAGAAGCATGATGTCTCTATTTTGACACATATTTCAGAAGATTCGGGAGACTATGACACTCCCATTACACCTCATTCTACTTCCAAGTTTGAGTGCAGCCCTGGTGCCTTGGTGGAAATCTTACCTGCAGGAGGAGATGCTGTTCCAGATGATTTTGATGACCCGGACCTGTGGCCTGGACAACCCACCCTACCTGGGTTTACCTTGGGTGACTGGAGAGTGTTCCAGAGGGAAGACCCATGTTTATCCCAAGTCATAATGATGCTGGAGAGAGGTGAGAAATTTGAAGATCGAGACAGGAATCGAGAGCATCCAGAATTTCGATTATTCTTCAGAGAATGGCAAAAACTATGTCTTCAAGAGGGAGTACTTTTCAGAAAAGTGATGAGGAGTGGAGGACCACACCAACAACTTGTGATTCCAAGAAAATATCGTCAGAGAGCTCTGGAGGGGGTACATGATGAAACTGGCCATCTGGGTTGTGAACGGACCTTGGACTTAGCACGTGCACGTTTTTATTGGCCGAGAATGGCACATGGGGTAGAGCAATGGGTGAAGACATGCGAAAGATGTGTGCGGAGAAAAGCTAGAGCAGAAAAAGCAGCTCCCTTGGTAAATATAAAAGCTTACGCCCCCATGGAGCTAGTTTGCATTGACTTCCTTACCTTAGAGCCTGACGACAAGGATACACGAAATGTTTTGGTAGTCACAGATCACTTTACTAAGTATGCTCAGGCATATCCCACTAGAGATCAGACTGCAAGAACTGTTGCTGTTACCCTGTGGGAGAATTTCATCTGCCACTATGGATTTCCAAAACGAATCCATAGTGACCAAGGAGCCAATTTTGAATCTGAACTCATTTCAGAGCTATGTAGAATAGCAGGCACTAAATCCAGAACCACTCCATATCACCCTCGAGGAAATCCAGTAGAACGCTTCAATAGAACCTTAATAGAAATGTTGGGTACATTAGAGGATAAGCGTAAGGAACATTGGAGAAAATATGTTCGGCCACTAGTACATGCCTATAATTGTACTCGGAATGACAGTACTGGAATTTCTCCGTTTTTTCTCATGTTTGGAAGAGAACCTCGACTTCCAATAGACTTATGCTTCGGCATCAGTCCAGTGGGTCATAACGCTAAAACTCATCACCAATATGTACGAGAGTTACGTCAGAGGTTGAAGTATGCATACGAGCTGGCTACTCAGGAAGCTGAGAAACATCAACTAGCCAACAAACGCAGATGGGATGCGAAAGTAATGCCATCCTCAGTGGAAGAGGGTGATAGAGTATTGGTCAAGAATGTGAAGTTGAGGGGCAAGCACAAATTGGCTGATCGGTGGGAGTCTTCAGTGTATATTGTGGTAAAACAAATTGAAGGTATACCAGTCTATGTGGTGAAGCCAGAAACAGGGGATGGACCCGAAAGGACGTTACACAGGGATCTACTGCGCCCCTGTGGATTTATTTCTGGAAGAGAAGAGGCTGATATTCACTGTGAACCATTCAATAGTACCAAGCAATTGAGGAAAAAGCAGAAGGAGGACGCTGAGGATAGTATGGATGGCTCTATTATGGAGAGCGGAAGTTCAGATCCAGCTGAACTGGATGAGTGTCCAATTACTGGTGAAATTCAGTCAAATGGAACATTAAATCCTAATGCGGAGGAGTTTCATCCAGAGTCATGGGAAGAGGATCCTGTGGAAGTTAGTATACCAGTAAATCATAACAATTCATGCGATTTGAACAGCTCAGTCAATGAAGAACAGCATGCATCCTCCTTGGGGAAGAAGAAAACTCTTGATGAATCAATGACTAAAATAGGACTTCTACCGTTACCTCAAAGATCGCAGAGACCAAGGAGACTGCCTAGTAGATTCGATGACTTTGAAGTGCAATTGCCCAAGGGGTTGCACAGCCACAACATATTGAGACAGTCATATTCAAGGAATCCATTAGAGGCGTTGTATATCCATGCAGCAACTAAGTAGTATGATGCAAGAGATATTGAGCAAACAAACAGAGTTAATATATAAGCTGTGGACATAAATACCTGCCGGGGACGTCAGGTTTTAGGAGGGGACCATGTAACATACCTCTAGGAACTAGGGCAGAGAAATGTTGAATCATCATTGTGACATGAAAAGACTGACAATAGAGTGCTGTCTCTTTAAGAGCTGGGGGGGGGGGAAAGGAGATTCAAAATTGGATTGTCTGAGCATGTGCAAACAGATCACTGCTCAGCTTGAACAGAGTTCCTGCCCTGCTCTGAATTAATAAATATTATCTGTACTGATTAAGGTGAGCAGCCCTCTATAATTGTATTCATGTGTAATGTATTTATGTTAGTTAGCATTGTTTTGAGATGTATTGAAGTTGTTTTTACTTTATCTAAAGAGATTTATAAAAATTGGATTGTCTGAGCATGTGCAAACAGATCACTGCTCAGCTTGAACAGAGTTCCTGCCCTGCTCTGAATTAATAAATATTATCTGTACTGATTAAGGTTCTCTTTTCTGGAACCCTGCTGTGGACGACTTGGGAGTAATTGAACTGTGCCCTGTCAGGATTTGAAGCTCTTCTTTCGGATAGAGGCTGCTGTATTGTGGATTTGGCAGTTGAAGCAAAGAGCAGTACTGACGCCCTCTTCAGCTCTAAATTCAAATGGACACACAGTAGGATACAATCTGGGACTTTGCTTGTTCAGAGACTGCTTAAGGTCGGGTGCTATATCACATGCTGATTCTGGTTGAAATACTTAACATGAGTTATGACAAAGTTGAGTTTTCTCTTGTACTATATACATGTGTTTATATGACAAATGCAGATGCTTAGGAAGTGAACAGATTTATTTCAGTCATTCATTCCAGTAAAGATAAAACTGTTACTCACTAAAGAGCGTGTGGATTCATTTCTGATACTGGGTTGGGAATCAAAGTGCAGGTTTCAGACACAAGGAGTCATAAAGAAAATTGAACTTCAAGGGTTACAAAGACAAGTCTCTTTTAATTAATGCAAACATACTAGTAAAGAACTGATCTTGAAAATGTAATCTATTATTCAATTTTCTTTCACTAACAATGCAACCCACAACTGGTTTGGAACAGCTCACACATCGATTAAACGGAGCAGCGATGAACCACAGGAAAGCCAGCGTTGACCAGCATCCCACGCCTGCATCAGGTCTCTCAATTTTCTACAGTGGGGGCCGGCAGGACTTAGGCGCAGGTACCCTGGAGAAGGAAGTCCGGTGGGCGGTCCCAGTCGAGGCTGGCAGAAGACTGAAGAGGCGGAGATTGTCCAGGAGTCGAGGCGGGCAGTGATGGTGCAAAATGAGGAACCAGGCCGGAGGTTGGGGCAGGCAGCAGACAAGCCGAAGTCTGAGAACACGCCAAGGGTCAGGACGGGCAGCAGACAGAGGAATCCAGGAGCCAGGCCGAAGTCAAAACCGAAGAAGCAAGTGAAGGCAGGAGCGGGAACAGGAGCAGTACCACAGGAACGAAGCTGGAGCAGGCAAGAACACAGGAACTCTGGAACGGAATCAGGAACAGCAACTAGCTACTCAGGAGAGTCAACCTGTTGCCAAGGCAAAGCAGAGAAGTTAGAAGTGGTCATATATAGACCTCTGCCGGTGACATCAGGTTTGGGGCCAGGCAGCGGTTTCCCACCGCGGCCCCTTTAAATTATGGCCTTCTGCGCATGCGCGTGCCTAAGGGGCGGAGTCCTCTGAAGAAGTCGGCAACATCTCCCTCGTGGGGAGAACGCTGCGGGAAGGCCACGACGCGGATCGGGCCGGCATGGGGAAGTCAGCGGGAAGCACCGGCGACTGCTGGTAAGAGAGGGGGGGACCCAGCCACGGCTGTCCACGGCCGGGTTTCCCAACATTTCCCAAGTTTACCTGGCTAATAATATTTTATGGATGTTTCCTCCAGGACCTTGTCCAAACCTCGTTTAAACCCTGCTGTGCTGGTCACCTTGTCCAGGTCCCTCTGGCAACAAATTCCACAGCTTGATTGTGCACTCAGTAAAAAAAACAAAAAACTTTACATTATGGGGTAGATTTTAAAAGGGTTTCGCGCATAAGTTATGCGCGTAACCCTTTAAAAACTCCCCTGCGTGGGCCGAGCCTATTTTTCATAGGCTCGGCGATGCGCGCAAGCCCCGGGACGGCGCGACATTCGGGGCGTTCCGGGGGGGGGCATGGTTCCGGCCTGGGGGCGGTTTGAGGGCGTGGCCGAGGCCTCCAAAATTGCTCCCGGGCCGGGGAATCACACAATGGCGGCCGACCGGCGCAGGCGTAACTTTCGTGATAAAAGTAGGGGGCTGTACATAGGGCTGGGGGGGTGGGTTAGTTAGGAAAGGGAGGAAAGGTGGGGGGAGGCTGAAGGAAAGTTCCATCCGAGGCCGCTCCGATTTTGGAGCGGCCTCGGAGGGAATGGGCAGCGCGCGCAGGGCTCGGCCGCACAAATGTGCACCCCCCTTGCGTGCGCCGACCCCTTGCGCGCGTATCTTATAAAATCTGGCGTACTTTTGTTTGCGCCTGGATGGAAAAACCTAGGTGTCAGGTTTCCTAGTTGCCTAAAATTTGGAGAAGACACAGCTGAGGGGGGATATGATAGAGGTGTTTAAAATCATGAGAGGTCTAGAACCGGTAGATGTGAATCGGTTATTTACTCTTTCAGATAATAGAAAGACATGGGGCACTCCATGAAGTTAGCATGTGGCACATTTAAAACTAATCGGAGAAAGTTCTTTTTCACTCAATGCACAATTAAAATCTGGAATTTGTTGCTAGAGGATGTGGTTAGTGCAGTTAGTGTAGCTGTGTTTAAAAAAGGATTGGATAAGTTCTTGGAGGAGAAGTCCATTACCTGCTATTAATTAAGTTGACTTAGATAATAACCACTGCTCTTACTAGCAACAGTAGCATGGAATAGACTTAGTTTTTGGGTACTTGCTAGGTTCTTATGGCCTGGATTGGCCACTGTTGGAAACAGGATGCTGGGCTTGATGGACTCTTGTTCTGACCCAGTATGGCATGTTCTTATGTTCTTATGTCCTGCTGCCAGAGAAGCCTAGCCTGGGGATGGACAGGAAAATCAGTACCGTGGGCCAGAAAGAATAGTTGCTACCCGGGATCAGAGAAAAAACAGCAGTCACTGGAGCAGGAAAGAGCAGGGGCAGCCACTGACCTGAAGCAACAATGTTTGCCATGACCAGAAAGAGCAGTGCCTGATGCCAGGCTGGGAGGAGCACTGGCTGTTGAGGTCAGCAGCAGTTACTACACTGGATGATTTATATTTTTGCCTTGGCTTTTATTAATTAAACCTGGATTTTTCTCCATAAGCAACAGAACCTTAATTCCTCAAAAATCTATCCTCTTAGGAATTATGTGCCCTCTGTTTTACTGCATGTCAGGCAAATGGTTTTTACTGGGAGTCTGTAGCTTCATCTACTGTACAAACTCTTTGGGGTGAAATTATTTTTTGGATGGGAAGCAGTTGAGGGAAATTACAGCTCTGCTTCCGGCTATAGCCAAGCCCTGAAGACTGGCTGCAAATCATGTGGTGCGAGGATCCTTACAGATTACAGGTAGAGGCGGGGGGGGGGGGAACAGCACATTATCCTACCTGTCTTGCAGGCAGATCTCCATTGAAAGGTGGGTCTTTCTGAGATCTAAGTGTGGGCAAGTCAATGAAGAGATTTGGAGATGGAAGCAGGGAGCCTTGTAGAAGCAAGCTGGGCCCTACCAGGGAGGATAGCCAGTGTGGGCATGGAGAAGGCTAGGCTTGGTGCTATAGATACATCCGACACCTGTATTAATCCATGTAGGCCTTCATCTCTGTGGGGTAAGAAAGGTTGTTTTTCATTTTCTTGACATCTGCAGCTTTGGAGGGGCTCACAGAGGTGAATTAGATGAACTTGCTGCAGCAGCCAGCTTCAGGTGAATGGAGATCCTACCAGCACATCTCTGTGGGAAGTTGTGCTGTATTTGAAAGGGCCAATGCATGTGTGCTCCTTGTCTCCCTGCACTGTGCTTTTTAGTAATGGGGTATTGTACAAGAACTTTCCCCCTATAGCCTAAACCCATGATTGTGACTTGTTTGCACTCACATCTCTGTCCCTGTGGGGAAGTAAGAGGTAAATGTAGACTACAACCTCAGAAGTTGATCATTCAGGGGTGCTAAGTATAGACTGCACACCTAAATAACCAAAGTTGCACATAGGCAGCTGTAAGGGTGGATGAGAGGAGGATAGAGGTTACTGGACAGACCTGCATGGCAAGCTACATGATTAGGTTTATGATGGTTGTATTTATCATTTGTTTTAATTGGAGTTTTTAGTCTTTTATTTCCATTTTATATGACTGTTTTTTTTATTGTATGTATATAGCTGATTTTTTTATAATGTCCTATTTTAAATATGTATATTTTAATCTGCCAAGTACTCCTGATTGTGCAGGTTATAAGTCCATTAAATAAATAAATAAATGTTAATGCGTGTGTGAGAGAATAATTGTGATAGGCAGTCCTAAGAGGGGCTTTATTGTGGGTGGAAACAGACCAAAGCATGCATCAAATAACAGACACACCCCAAAATTATAATAATAATACATTTTTATATCAAATTGAAAAATATTTAAAACTTTAAAAACTATTTAGAATTAAAAAATTAAATGGGAAAGGAGTGAGAAAAACTAAGGACTAAACTATTTACATTAAAAAAAGGGTCCAGAAACCTGAGGAGGCCCAGTCCAAAATGGCCTAGGGGACTGGGCCTCCTCAGGGCGGATGCCTCATGACCATCATTTCAGCAGCTGCTCTGAAGCCCTCTTGATCCTGTGCTAGTTGCTCCACTTCCACCAGTCCCAGCTGCGACCAGAGCTCAGCTTTAACTCTTCTCATGTCCTCCACCATCTTCGGCATTGCCAGTCCCATAGTTGTCTGACACCTTGCCTCCTGGTCTAGAGCAAGTGCTCCGGCCACTGAGGTGGTTTCTGCAGCTATGGGGTGCAGTGCAGAATCTGGTGGGAGGTCAAAAGTCAGGTTGTCGCCTCCCTTGCCCAGCAATGGCTAGGCAGCCTCTGGACCAGAGTCCCAATGTTCCGGGGCAGAAAGAGGAGAAGACCCTATGGGGAACATGAGAGGGATAGGTGGAGCAAGAGGTCCAGGGCCTCCCATGGGTGAGTGGCTGCTGTGCTGCTGCAGGGTCCACTGCCGCTGGTTATGGTGCTGTTGGTGGCTGCTGCAGCAGCAAGAGGGATCAGAAGTTCTTCATCCTCTTCTTCTTCAACCTCCTCTGATGAAGAGCTGGTGTTATCTGTGAAAACAGCAAAACCTGTGTGTCAAGTCATCAGCTGGTATACTCCAAGGTCTGATGTGCGGTATCATATCAACAATTAGAGGGCATTGCTTTTCTGGGAGAGGTGGAGGCGATGAGAAATGCTCCTAGCATCCTATAGGGAGGCTGGCAATGCCATGCCCTTTAGGGGGGTGGCAAGGTCATGGATAGGATCCCCTAGAAACTGAAACTTCTGTACAGCTGTCTTTTATTACATTGTGCCTAGCTAGTGATAGGGGCTCGGAAGTAGAGCAGTTAGTTTTGGGCTGCATTCTAGAAAGAAAGTTGTCAAGGACCAGGATGCAGCCTCAAGTCTATGGATTCTTGTAGGACTTGAGGCATAGACGTTTACTGGTAATAGTTTTTGGAGTAGGTTCTCACACTCTTTAGAATTCAAAAATTGGCTGTAAGTCCGTTACAAGAAACAATTTATGACAGTGCTGCCCATGACCCAGGGAGTATGCAAGGAAAAAATGAATAAAGTGAATGTGCATGAGGGTTTCTTGAA
Source organism: Rhinatrema bivittatum (assembly GCF_901001135.1). Lineage (NCBI taxonomy): Eukaryota > Metazoa > Chordata > Amphibia > Gymnophiona > Rhinatrematidae > Rhinatrema > Rhinatrema bivittatum. The sequence goes on from NC_042617.1 coordinate 536,067,283, forward strand.
GCTCTAGGCAGAGAGTGGGTCTTGTAGAGTGGCAGGGCATTAGTGGGACCTGCGATGGAAGCTGGAAATAGACAGAGGTTGCTGACATCTTACTGATGGCCATTTAATGAACTTACCTCCATGCCCTTCCTGCCAGGCATGAGCCTCTCCCCTTTCTTATGAAAGAGCATCCGGGCCTTCTTTTTTAGGTCCTCAATCTATCCAGAAAAATGGGAATACAGAGCTATTAGTTCAATGTTGCTGGTTCTCTGACCTCCAGAATGCTATGTTTGTATGATTTCAAGTGAAGCCTTCAATTTGTTTCATGGCTCTTTGCTTGTCCTTCGTGCAGCTATATGTTGTGACCTGCCAGCTGGTACAATCCCAGAACTGGAAAGGTACCCAGTTTCAGAAGGGAGATAGCAGTCCAATGTAGGGATTCTAACAACCCCGTTCTGATGCATTATGGGCCTGGCAGCACAAATTTTAAAGGGTTGAATTTGGGACTACAAAAACCACACACCTTTGGGGTGTAAGTAGACAATTAAGACAGGCCCAGTTTTCTGCCTTCTGGAACAGGGACACAGGTCTTCTCTACAATAGGGGCCAGCAGCAAATTCAGAAATATGCCACTCCGGATGTTCTTTCCCTTATTTTAACCTTTACTATACTTATTATCTTTGTCTAAAGTTGTCCCTTTTTGTCCTACCCATATATTTACCTCTTTATGTGTAATACTTTAGCAATACATGTACAAGGGTCATGGCATTATTATCATATTAATCAGTTTCATCATCGATATATGCCTCTTGCTCTACCATAAGCCCATAATGGCCCCCCCTTGCCCCCATAACCCTCCCCCATCTGAAAATGCCACATCTATATAGCTCCCAAATACCCTGCAACCTACCCCACACTACCACCTAATTGCCCTCAACTCCTAACATCCCCCATACCTGCCCCACCCCAATTGCCCCAAATGTCTCCACATCCACATCCACACCCACCTCAATTGCCTCCCAAATGCTCCATACCCACTCTCGCTACCCATTTGCCCCAAATGCCCCACAATTACTACCCAATTGCCCCGATTACTCTAACCCATCCCCAACACCCCAACCCCACCCCCACACCCCCAAATGTCTCCCCCAAACATTCCTAACACCCCCTACCCCCACTCACCTTCTTAGTTTCCACAATGTACTTACCCTGCAGGGGTAGAAAGTTTCTCTGTTATATTCTGCCTGCACTCCCCTCATGCTTCCCTCTGCTGCCTCTTATTCCTTCTGGCCTCTGGACTGGAAACAACAAATATTCATTCCTCACCACCAAGGACACCAGCCGTGACATGTCCCTGGTGGTAAAATTTGGCTGCTTTGCTTGGGAGTGCCATCTTGGAATGAGCCCACCCCAGAAAATCTGGAATTTTGCGTGCACATGGAAAAACAAACACATACATTCACAATTTTGCAAAAATGTATGTGCATAGAAGTTCACTTACATGCAAACATTTATACACATAGCAAACATATGCTTATATGGTTTCTATAATATATATGCATAATTTTTAATCTGTGCAGATGAATGCGCGCAGATTATAAAATACAAGTATACTTCTGTACGGCCCCATATATGCATGTATATAGGATTACACATAATTCTTTTAAAATTATGCTCCCTTAGTGCTTAGGTGCAAGATTAATGCTCTATTGGTTGAAGAAACTAAAACACTAATTGAAAAATCTGACCAGGTGTTTTATTCTGTGGGTGGCAAAATTGAAAAAATATTAGCCAGACAATTTAACTAGAGAAGAACCAATAATACCATTTTAGAAATAAGGGGCATGTCCATAAATTTAGAGAGGACATAACACAACAAGGTCCATATTCCAGTCGCCGAGTGGTTAGGAAACTTATCTGGCTAGCTTAGCTCATATATTCAGTGGTTTATCTGGCTAGCTTCATAACATCTGAATATCAGAATTAGCTGGATAATTTATCTGGGTAACTCAGTTCCTACCAGTTAAGCCCCTGGAATATCTCTAACTTATCCAGTCAAATTTTAGCCTTGATAAATAGTTATCCAGCTGGAATTTAGCCGGATAAGGGCCCAAATATTCATTTAACTTTTGAGTTTTTTGGCTAATTGCTTCTGAATATGGACCTCAATGTTTTCAAAATTAACTATCAAACCTTAGTCTTTTCAGAGATGGCATTCTTGGATGGAGCTATGGAAAAATTTCTAGTTGAGATTCACCTGAGTAATACTGATGATGAGGACAAAGCTGCTGTGGATGCCCCCATTACCTGTATGGAAATGCAATGGGTCATTAATAATCTTCCAAACAATAAATCGGTAGGCCCTGATGGATTCTCCATTGATTTTTTTTTTCATACATTTCTCCACCTCTTGACCTATTACTCACAAAGGTCCTTAATAACGCAATGCTGTTTGAGAAAATACCACTCCTTCAGTCCAGAGGGAGTGCTGACAGTGACAAAAAATATTCTTGGAGGGTTAAACTACTAATGTTTTGGATGATGGTTTAGTGGCAGCATGTAGTGAGCTGCCTGGTGTAGGGGCTGTGTGGGGGGGGGGGGGGGATTGGTTTGCTTGGCGGGTGGCCAAGGCCAGGCAGGTGTCCTAATTGAAGCGCTATGATAGTGCACTTTGCGATAAATAACCTATTACCATAAAACACACCCCTCTTCCTATCGCATGCGATAGTTTGATGAATCTAGGCCTAAGTTTGTTAAACTGATAAAGGCTTATTATGTCTTAATTTAAGGATTGTTAAATGTGCTTAGAGTTTTTTTTACTGTATTTATTAGGTATCTTTTAAATTTGATTCTAGATTATTAATGTTATTGCATGACCAGCAAAAGAGCTAAAATAAGTCAGTCACTAAAATCAGGGCTAATTGAATGCAATTTTAAATGAGTAATTGACTTATTTTGAAGACTTTCCTCCTAGTGGACTTGCTAATCTATACATCAGAAAAGGAGATGGAGTGGGAAAGTGGGACTCAGACTAGTGACTAGTTGCCCAGGAAAAAGTACTCTGACCTTCTCAGATTAAGTAAGTGACCTTTGAAAACTCACAGTTCTAACACTGGCAAACAAATACTATCTTTTACTAGCTCAGGGAATCAAAATGTATTTTCCGACTGTACAAACAATTTTAACACTGGCAAACAAATCATAAGATTAGCAAACAATATGAAAGGACAGTAGTAGTTTAACCCTCCACGATCCCTACTGTCGTTTGGAAGGATTCAGTTGCCATGAGATGCAGGGTGGCCAACAGTTTGGTATGGCCAGGCACAGCATGGAACCTTTCTGTGACCGGATCCAAATCCCCTCAGATTTCTTCATATAATCCCAGGATAGCCCGAGAGCTGAGACGATATCTGCAAACCACATAGTCCTCTGGCATGCCCAGCAAGGATGTTCGTGGAGGAAAGATGCACTCCCTGTATCTCCTCTGCCATGGCTGTCTGCGTGCCAGGCACTGCTCTGGACCCCAACCCTGTGTGGCCCGTGGCTCTGCCTCCAGTGCAGGGACTTCCCTAGGAGGGCTGGGAACTGGCCTTGTCTGTTCTTGAGGTTACTGCTGTTCCGCTTGTGGTCTGTGGCGAGCATCCTGAGGCATCCCGTATCCCCCAACAATTAAACTTGCCACAAACATTATGGCTTTAGGAAACTAGACCAGGTAAGAACAGGTGTTTTTATTGGGTTAGGAAGGCCTGGTAGGTGTGTCCGTTATAATTCCTCTTTTTATTGCACGCGATAATCACTGCAATAATACCTGTGATCTGTGATATCGGCCGTGGGAACGTGACAAATAGTTTTTCACTATACTGCAAAAAAAAAGGTGTAGTTATTTCCTGTGTTAAATCCCGCGATAGTGTGCGTTATTCTATTGCACTCTGCGCTAGCAGACCCTCATTTCCATTTGGTCCACCCAAACTCCTCCCACCTGAATACTCAATGTTTAATTTGCATACGCATTTTGCGTTATGTTATTTATCGCACATGTTACAGTGTTATCGCATGCGTTATGGTGTTATCACTCGCAATAAGGCCCTAACACGAAATGATAAATTACAAAGTAAGATGCAGACAAAAGCCCAGCAGCGAGATGAGGGTTATCCAGTTTTTTTATTACTTATTTTATTTATTTAAAAGGACTTATTGCCCGCGTCTTAAAATGTTCGGGGCAGGTTACAGATAGTATAATCATAATAAAACAACAAAAAGTGAAAAATATAAAACATTTATAGTCAAAAACAAAGCCTGGGTGTTAAAGCCTGGCTGGAAACAAGATAAAAAAGGGCAGAGTAGAAGAGGGTAAATAGTGGTAAGAAAAATTAGGGTTCACATAGATCTTTGAATGCTGGGTTAAATAGATTCTACTTTAAGGGGTAGATTTCATAAAAAAGCACACGCGCGTCCTTTTGTTCGCACACCAGGCGCAAACAAAGTACGCCAGATTTCAATAGATACACGCGTAGCCGCGAGTATCTGTTAAAATCCGGGGTTGGCGCACGCAAGGCTGGCCAAAATCGGCAGCCGGCACGTACCAAGCCTCACAGCCGGCCTCCGTTCCCTCCAAGGCCACTCCGAAATTGGAGCAGCCTCGGAGGGAGCTTTCCTTCCACCCCCCCGCACCTTCCCCTACCTAACCCACCCCCCCGGCCCTATCCAAACCCCCCCCCCTACCTTTGTTGCACAAGTTATGCCTGCCCGAGGCAGGCATAACTTGCGCGCGCCAGGCTGGCCGCCAGCATGCCATGGTTCGGTCCAGGCTGGTCCAGAGGCCGCGGCCACACCCCCAGAACGCCCCCGATGACACGCTGGCCGCGACACGCCCCCGACATGCCCCCCGACACGCCCCTGATGACGCGCTGTCTGCAAACCACCCCCTCCCAGGAAAGCCCCAGGACTTACGCTCGTCCCGGGGCTTTGCGCATGCCGGCAGCCTATGCAAGATAGGCTTGGCGTGCGCAGGGGGGAGTTTGGTGTAGGTTTTCGGGGGTTACGTGCGTAACCCTTTGAAAATCTACCCCTAAGGCTTTCCTGAAGTCCTTAGTGTTAGGTAAGGCTCTCAGGGTGGGAAGAATGGAGTTCCATTTGACTGGACCTATGATGGAGAAAGCCCGTTCATGAGTCACTTCCAGATCTGAGATTACGTGGAGGTAAACAGAAATGTAGGGTAACTAAAAACCATGGACTTTTAACATTGTATATGAAATTGTGTATTGTGGATAGTATTTTATATTGTATTCTCTATTGTAGAGGTAACCAGTGCAGAGAAAACAGAACTGGTATGATATGTTCATATAGTTTTTTGCTAGTTATTAAACGGGCAGCTGCATTTTGCACCAATTGGAGAAACCTGATAGTAGATTTAGGTAGATCAACATAGAGGAATTACAATAATCAATTCCTGTAAGTATTAGTGATTGGAGTACAGTTCTGAAAGCGCTTGGTTCGAGTAAATGCTTGATATGTTTAAGGAAACATAACTTGTAGAAAGAGGATTTAACAACTGATTTAATGTGAGTTTGCATGTCCAGCTTGATGTCAAACATGACACCAAGATTTCAGTCATGTTGAGTTATGTGGATGGTAGTATTGTCAATGAAGATGGTGTTTGGAATGTCATTTAATGCAGGATTTCCAAGGATCATTATTTCAGTTTTTGAAAGATTTAAGCAAAGTTTATTGTGGGTCAACAATTTCTTGATGAAAGATAGACAGAGAGAGATGAATTGAGATGTGGATTGCCAGTTAATCCAAGTTGGAAAGTAGAATTGAATGTCGACTGTATAGAGATGATAGGAGAGGCCTAGAGTGGAAAGGAATTGACAAATTGGAGAAAGGAAAATATTAAATAGTGCAGCGGAGAGTGCTGAACCTTGTGGGACTCCAGTATTCAATGTAAACCATGATGAAGTGGTGGAATGTATATGTATTTGTTGATACCAGTTCTGTAGGTAAGACTTAAACCAGGAAATAACTGTACCAGATAAGCCAATTTTGGTGAGACAAGAGAGCAGTATCTCATAATTGATGGTGTCGAAGGCAACAGGTAAGTCAAGGAAAATTAAAACATAGGATGTACCAGAGTCAAACTCTCGATGGTTAACTTCAGTGCTAGATAGTTAAAGGGTTTCAGTGCTGTGGTGTGATCTGAATCCAAATTGATATTGATAGAGTAGGGAGTGTTCATCTAGGAAATTGGTAAGTTACTTTAGTACCAAAGATTCTATGATTTTGGAGAGAAATGGAAGGGAGGAAATAGGATGGAAGTTACTATAATCAGTATTGGGAGTTGTAGACTTCTTTTGTATTGGTGCAACAGAGGCCTTTTTTAGAGATAGGCGAATGCCTGTAGACAGTGAGGAATTAATCTGGCAAACGGGCAAAGCAATGTCATCTTTAATGAGTTTTAGTAAGACTTTAGAACAAGGCATTAGAGGACAAGAGGAGTATCTCATTTTGGAGATATTTTGTAATATTTCGGTACTTGCTAATGTCTCAAACATATCCCAGGTAGTGTTGGATGTAACATTGGAAAAAGGGTATGTTGTTGTGGGAAAAGAATTTACCTTATTTTGGAATTTGGACTGAAAGTATTTTCCTTTTAAAAAGGAGATGGAGCCGCTTTTAAACTAGAATATAGGGGGAAAGCCAACAGTCGCTCATAAGGAGGTATCTTCAAAGGATACTGGCAAACTAAGTTAAAATGTCCTGATAGAAAGATGATTGTAAAAGCTGAAAAAAAAACCAGATGTATTTAAATACAGAGCATTCGGATAGAAATGACTCCTAACTGCCTGTATCATCAGATAATAGGTTGGGGGATGAGAGGAATCCAGAAACTGTGATGATGTATCTTGGCTCTGATTGGGGATGAGAGGGATCCAGAGGCTACAGAAAGTGCAGAGAAGGGCGACCAAAATAATAAGGGGCATGGAATGACTGCCATGTGAGGAAAGGCTAAAGAAGTTAGGGCTGTTCAGTTTGGAGAACAGATGACTGAGGGAGGGATATGATAGAAGTCTACAAAATCCTGAAAGGACTTGAACAAGTTAATGTAAATCGGTTATTTACTCTTGCAGATAATAAAAGAACCAAAGGGCACTCCATGAAGTTAGCAAGTAGCTTATTTAAAACAAATCGAAGGAAATTCTTTTTCACTCAGTACATACTTAAGCTCTAGAATTCATTGCCAGAGGATGTGGTTACAGCAGTTAGTGTAACTGGATTTAAAAAAGATTTGGATAAGTTCCTAGAGGAAAAATCCATATACTGCTATTATGGTAATTAATAAGCAATAGTAGCTTGTGATCTATTTAATGTTTGGGTACTTGCCAGGTGACTTGGATTGGCCACTGTTGGAAACAGGCTTGATGGACCCTTGGTCTGACCCAGTATGGCATATCTTATGTTCTTATATTAGATCTAGTTTTTGGTAGAACACAGGACCTGGTGCAAGTGATAAAGATGGTGAATCCATTTGGCAACAATGATGATCAGGTAATAAAATTCATCGTAAACACTGGAGGATGAATACTAAGGAAAACTACTGCAGTAGCTTTTAACTATAAAAAAGGAGTGCAAAGATGTGGCCCTAATCCCTCTCCTTCACCTGTGCGGGACCAGGCTAGGCACCTGGTCCACCTTAAATCCCATAGAGGGAGAGAGCTCTGTGGGTGGGATCCTGCTGGACAGGATAAGAAGTGGAACGCAGCTAAGAACAGGAGGTCCTGTGTCTCCAGGAGAAGCCAGCTCCCGAACCCTCTCTGGTGGAAGTTATGGTGTGAGTACACTGCTGGAAGGTAGGTAGTCTACTGACTAGAGATGTGAATCGTGTCCTCGATCGTCTTAACGATCGATTTCGGCTGGGAGGGGGAGGGAATCGTATCGTCGCCGTTTGGGTGTTTAGATTATCGTGAAAAATCGTTAAAATCGTGAACACACACTAAAACCCCCTAAAACCCACCCCCGACCCTTTAAATTAAATCCCCCACCATTTTTTGCGGCGGCCATTTTGCAAAATGGCCGCCGCAAAATGGCGGCGGCCATAGACCAATACGATTCGACGCAGGAGGTTGTTCCGGACCCCCGCTGGACTTTTGGCAAGTCTTGTGGGGGTCAGGAGGCCCCCCCAAGCTGGCCAAAAGTTCCTGGGGGTCCAGCGGGGGGCCCTGGAGCGATCTCCTGCCGCGAATCGTTTCCGTACGGAAAATGGCGCCGGCCTCCTGCGTCGAATCGTATTGGTCTATGGCCGCCGCCATTTTGCGGCGGCCATTTTGCAAAATGGCGCCGGCTGAAGACACCACGATTTACTGTGCCGGATTTCCTGCTCTCATCCTTTCCCCGATTTAGCTACGGACCCGGGGGTAATTTAAGCTACGGACCGCCGCTACGGACCCCCAGGTAATTTAAGGCATTTGGGGTGGGGGATTTAATTTAAAGGGTCGGGGTGGGTTTTAGGGGGTTTTAGTGTGCCGGGGGTAGGTTTTAGGGGGTTTTAGTGTGCTGCTGGACCCCCAGGTAATTTAAGGCATTTGGGGGGGGGTTCGGGAGGGTGGGGGATTTAATTTAAAGGGTCGGGGGTGGGTTTTAGGGGGTTTTAGTGTGCCGGTTTTCCTGCCCTCCCTCTTCCCCCGATTTACGATTTTTTGACGATAAATCGGGGGAATTGGTATTGTATCGTGGTCCTAACGATTTTTGACGATTTAAAATATATCGGATGATATTTTAAATCGTCAAAAAACGATTCACATCCCTACTACTGACAGTGTTTAATAAAGTCATAATCTGTAAGAAGAAAGGCTGAAGTCTGAGTGTCTGTGCCTATCCCACAGGGAGACTATGATAAAATAATGAAATGTTTTTAGAAAAGAAGTGAAAGGAGGAATCCACAAATATAAACACTTGCAGGAGACATGGACACTATTTAAAATTAACATCCTTGAGGCCCAGACAAAATGTATTCTGTGCATTAAAAATGGTAGGGAAATAAAAACAACGGCCAGAGTGGTTTAATAGCAGCAGAAAGAGCACATCACATTTTTTCATTTCATTCTGTTTCTGCATTTTAGCACTCCCTAAATCATTCTAGCATGCACTAAAATGCAGAAACATAATACAGTTTTATTGATGATTTTGTGTCATTTAAAATGGGAAACACAAAATAACCACAACGAATGTTGTTGTGATATCCCAGTTGTTTAACAATTATAGCAAACCCCTCATCCTGAGCATTGGATTCTATTTGCTAAGTGAAGCACAAACAGCCACACAGTTTCAGGTTCACACATATCTCAGCAGGATGTCAGATCTGTAGCCTGATATTAGTGGCAGAAGCTGGCTGTAGCACACTGCAGGATCTGGATTAACTCCCTGGGGTAGAGTTGTTTGCCACTGGGGATCTGACTTTGACTCCACAATTAGTTACAGACTCAAGAGTTGTTTCTGAGGCTGCACAACAGAAAGCCAGGTCAAAAACCAAAATGCAACCCAGCCAGACATGAGAGTTGTTCCATTCACCCAAATCATGCTTGAGTGGTGGACAAATGAAGAAACTACTATGAAAACATGCTTTCCTAAAGTATAAGTTCATGAGAGCCAAATGAAAATAAGTGAGTGACACGGTTGCTAACCCTGCAGTTTTGTCCTATAGTCACAGCCCTCATCTTTTATCCCACCTGTAAATCTGAACTAGGATACAGCATTATGGTCCATAGACCACTCCCCCTGTCAGAATGAGAAAAAGCACACAGCATCATGGGCTACAGATCTCCCCATTCTCAAGATTACAAGGTCTATCTCTCCCCTCCCAAGCCAGAGCCAAGGCACAAATCACAGCCTCTGGATCCCCTCATTCCCAATCAGAGCAAAGATACATCACAGCCTCTGGATCTCCTCATTCACAATCAGAACCAATATACAACATCACAGCCTCTGGGTCCCTCTCATCCCTAATTAGAGCCAAGATACATCATCACAGCCTCTGGATCCCTCTCATCCCTAATCAGAGCCAACATACAACATCACAACCTTTAGATCCCCCTCATCCCCAATCAGAGCCAAGATATAACATGACAGCATCTGGATTCCTTCAACCCATTCAGAACATCACAGCCTCTGGAATTCCTCATTCCCAATCAGAGCCAAGATATAACATCAAAGCCTCTGGATTCCCTCAACCCAGTCAGATTCAAATCACAACATCACAGCCTCTGGATTCCCTCAACCCAGTCAGATTCAAATCACAACATCACAGCCTCTGGATCCCCTCATTTCCGATCAGAGACAAGATATAACATCACAGCCTCTGGATTCCCTCATTCCCAATCAGAAACAAGATACAACATCACAGCCTCTGGATCCCCTCATCCCCAATCAGAGACAAGATACAACATCACAGCCTCCGTATTTTCTCATTCCCAATCAGAGCCAAGATATAACATCAAAGCCTCTGGATTCCCTCAACCCAGTCAGATTCAAATCACAACATCACAGCCTCTGGATCCTCTCATTCCCAAACAGAGCAAAGATACTACATCACAGCCTCTGGATCCCCTCATTCCCAATCAGAGCCAAGATATAACATCACAGCCTCTGGATCCCCTCATTCCCAATCAGAGCCAAGATACAACATCACAGCCTCTGGATTCCCTCAACCCAGTCAGATCCAAATCACAACATCACAGCCTCTGAAGTCCCTCATCCCCAATCAGAGCCAAGCTATAACATCACAGCCTCTGGATTCCCCTCATCCCCAATCAAAGCCAAGATATATCATGACAGCATCTGGATTCCCTCAACCCAGTCAGATCCAAATCACAACAGCACAGCCTCTGGATTCCCTCAACCTAGTTAGATCCAAATCACAACTTCAGAGCCTCTGGATCCCCTCATTCCCAATCAGAACCAAGATACAACTTCACACCCTCTGGATCCCCTCATTCCCAATCAGAGCCAAGATATAACATCACAGCCTCTGGATCCCCTCATTCTCAGTCAGAGACAACATATAACATCACAGCCTCTGGATTCCCTCAACCCAGTCAGATCCAAATCACATTATCTCAGCCTCTAAATTCCCTCATCCAAAATCAGAGCCAAGATACAACATCACAGCCTCTGGATCTCCTCATTCACAATCAGAGACAAGATACATCCTCACAGCCTCTGGATCCCCTCATTCCCAACCAGAGCCAAGATATATCATCACAGCCTCTGGATCCCCTCATTCCCAGTCAGAGACAAGATACATCATCACAGCCTCTGGATCTCTCTCATCCCTAATCAGAGCCAAGACACATCATCACAGCCTCTGGATCCCTCTCATCCCTAATCAGAGCCAAAATACATCATCACAGCCTCTGGATTCCCTCAACCCAGTCAGATCCAAGATAGAACATCACAGCCTCTGGAGCTCCTCATTCCCAATCAGAGCCAATACATAAAATCACAGGCTCTGGATCCCACTCATCCCACTCATCCCACTCATCCCAAGATATAACATGACAGCATCTGGATTCCCTCAACCCACTCAATCAAATCACAACATCACAGCCTCTGGATCCCCTCATTTCCAATCAGAGACAAGATATAACACCACAGACTCTGAATTCCCTCATTCCCAATCAGAGACAAGGTACAACATCAAAGCTTCTGGATCCCCTCATCCCCAATCAGAGAGAGATACAACATCACAGCCTCTGGATCCCCTCATTTCCAATCAGAGACAAGATATAACATCACAGCCTCTGGATTCCCTCATCCCTAATCAGAGACAAGATACATCACAGCTTCTGGAACCTCTCATTCCCAATCAGAGCCAAGATACATCACAGCTTTTGGATCCCTCATTCCCAATCAGAGCCAAGATATAACATCACAGCCTCTGGATCCCTCTCATCCCCAATCAGAGCCAAGATACATCATCACGGCCTCTGGATCCCCTCATCCCCAATCAGAGACAAGATAAAACATCCCAGCCTCTGGATCCCCTCATCCCCAATCAGAGACAACATACAACATCACAGCCTCTGTATCCCGCTCATCCCTAATCAGAGCCAAGATACATCATCACAGCCTCTGGATCCCCTCATTCCCAATCAGAGCCAAGATACAACATCACAGCCTCTGGATCCCCTCATCCCCAATCAGAGACAAGATACAAGATACCTAATTTATTATTTTAAATTGTTACCGTACTATGATGGCACACGAGTAATTTGTAATCTATACCACCCATATTTCTCTTTATCGTGCCCTTCTGTAAACCGTTGTGATGGTATTTAACTTAACGATGGTATAGTAAAATTTTTAAATAAATGAATAAATAAATACAACATCACAGCCTCTGGATCCCCTCATTTCTAATCAGAGACAAGATACATCACAGCTTCTGGAACCTCTCATTCCCAATCAGAGCCAAGATACATCACAGCTTTTGGATCCCTCATTCCCAATCAGAGCCAAGATATAACATCACAGCCTCTGGATCCCTCTCATCCACAATCAGAGCCAAGATACATCATCACGGCCTCTGGATCCCCTCATCCCCAATCAGAGACAAGATAAAACATCACAGCCTCTGGATCCCCTCATCCCCAATCAGAGACAACATACAACATCACAGCCTCTGTATCCCGCTCATCCCTAATCAGAGCCAAGATACATCATCACAGCCTCTGGATCCCCTCAACCCAGTCAGAGCCAAGATACATCATCACAGCCTCTGGATTCCCTCAACCCAGTCAGATCCAAGATACAACATTACAGCCTCTGGATCCTCTCATTCCCAATCAGAGCTGACATATAACATCACAGCCTCTGGAGCCCCTCATTCCCAATCAGAGCCAAGATATAACATCACAGCCTCTGGATCCCCTCATTCCCAATCAGAGCCAATACATAACATCACAGCCTCTGGATCCCCCTCATCCCCAATCAGAGCCAAGATATAACATGACAGCATCTGGATTCCCTCAACCCATTCAGATTCAAATCACAACACCACAGCCCTTGGATTTCCTCATTCCCAATCAGAGCCAAGATATAACATCAAAGCCTCTGGATTCCCTCAACCCAGTCAGATTCAAATCACAACATCACAGTCTCTGGATTCCCTCAACCCAGTTAGATTCAAATCACAACATCACAGCCTCTGGATCCCCACATTTCCGATCAGAGACAAGATATAACTTCACAGCCTCTGGATTCCCGCATTCCCAATCAGAGACAAGATACAACATCACAGCCTCTGGATCCCCTCATCCCCAATCAGAGACAAGATACATCACAGCCTCTGGATTTTCTCATTCCCAATCAGAGACAAGATATAACATCAAAGCCTCTGGATTCCCTCAACCCAGTCAGATCCAAATCACAACATCACAGCCTCTGGATCCCCTCATTTCCAATCAGAGACAAGATACAACATCACAGCCTCTGGATCCCCTCATCTCCAATCAGAGACAAGATAGAACATCACAGCCTCTGGATCCCCTCATCCCCAATCAGAGATAAGATACATCACAGCTTCTGGATCTTCTCATTCCCAAACAGAGCAAAGATACTACATCACAGCCTCTGGATCCCCTCATTCCCAATCAGAGCCAAGATATAACATCACAGCCTCTGTATCCCCTCATTCTCAATCAGAGACAAGATCCAACATCACAGCCACTGGATTCCCTCAATCCAGTCAGATCCAAATCACAACATCACAGCCTCTGAAGTCCCTCATCCCCAATCAGAGCCAAGATATAACATCACAGCCTCTGGATTCCACTCATCCCCAATCAAAGCCAAGATATATCATGACAGCATCTGGATTCCCTCAACCCAGTCAGATCCAAATCACAACAGCACAGCCTCTGGATTCCCTCAACCCAGTTAGATCCAAATCACAACTTCAGAGCCTCTGGATCCCCTCATTCCCAATCAGAACCAAGATACAACTTCACAGCCTCGGGATCCTCTCATTCCCAATCAGAGCCAAGTTATAACATCACACCCTCTGGATCCCCTCATTCCCAATCAGAGCCAAGATATAACATCACAGCCTCTGGATCCCCTCATTCTCAGTCAGAGACAAGATATAACATCATAGCTTCTGGATTCCCTCAACCCAGTCAGATCCAAATCACATCATCACAGCCTCTAAATTCCCTCATCCCCAATCAGAGCCAAGATATAATATCCCAGCCTCTGGATCCCCTCATTCACAATCAGAGCCAAGATACAACATCACAGCCTCTGGATCTCCTCATTCACAATCAGAGACAAGATACATCATCACAGCCTCTGGATCCCTCTCATCCCTAATCAGAGCCAAAATACATCATCACAGCCTCTGGATTCCCTCAACCCAGTCAGATCCAAGATAGAACATCACAGTCTCTGGATACCCTCATTCCCAATCAGAGCTGACATATAACATCACAGCCTCTGGAGCCCCTTATTCCCAATCAGAGCCAATACATAAAATCACAGGCTCTGGATCCCACTCATCCCAAATCAGAGCCAAGATATAACATGACAGCATCTGGATTCCCTCAACCCACTCAGAATCAAATCACAACATCACAGCCTCTGGATTCCCTCATTCCCAATCAGAGACAAGATACAACATCACAGCCTCTGGATCCCCTCATTTCCAATCAGAGACAAGATACAACATCAAAGCTTCTGGATGCCCTCATCCCCAATCAGAGACAAGATACAACATCACAGCCTCTGGATCCCCTCATTTCCAATCAGAGACAAGATATAACATCACAGCCTCTGGATTCCCTCATCCCCAATCAGAGACAAGATACAACATCACAGCCTATGCATCCCCTCATCCCTAATCAGAGACAAGATACATCACAGCTTCTGGATCCTCTCATTCCCAAACAGAGCCAAGATATTACATCACAGCCTCTGAATCCCCTCATTCCCAATCAGAGCCAAGATATAACATCACAGCCTCTGGATCCCCTCATTCCCAATCAGAGACAAGATACATCATCACATCCTCTGGATCCCTCTCATCCCTAATCAGAGCCAAGATACATTTATTTATTTATTTATTTAAATCTTTTCTATACCGTCGTTAAGAAGGATCTGTCACAACAGTTTACAATAGGGCACATAAAATAAGGATGCTGAAATATATTAATTTACACAAGTGCCATAATGGCTCGGTACATAGTTTTCTCAATGATATAATTGGTTTGTGATTCAATACTGTCCAGGATTTATCAGTTTAAAAATAATTCTAACTTTATAAGTATCAAACTTACTTTCTGGTGATGGACGAGAAGGTAAAGTAAAAACAGAGATAGAAATACAGCTACACACATCATTTGTTCGTACCTCTCACTTTGCCTGCCTCACTGTTTCCCCTTCTCTATTTGATAGGCTTACTTGAATAGCCAGGTTTTTAAGCTTCTGGATCCCCTTATTCCCAATCAAAGACAAGATACATCATCACAGCCTCTGGATCCCCAATCAGAGACAACATCACAGCCTCTGGATCCCCTCATTCCCAATCAGAGACAAGATATAACATGATAGCATCTGGATTCCCTCAACCCAGTCAGATCCAAATCACAACATCACAGCCTCTGGATTCCCTCAACCCGGCTACATCCAAATCACAACATCAGAGCCTCTGGATCCCCTCATTTCCAATCAGAGCCAAGATACAACATCACAGTCTCGGGGATCCACTCATTCCTAATCAGAGCAAAGATTTAACATCACAGCCTCTGGATCCCCTCTTTCCCAATCAGAGACAAGATACATCACAGCTTCTGGATCCTCTCATTCCCAATCAGAGTCACGATATAACATCACATCTTCTGGATCCCCTCATTCCCAATCAGAGCCAAGATATAACTTCACAGCCTCTAGATCCCCTCACCTAAATAGAGACAAGATACATCACAGCTTCTGGATCCTCCCATTCCCAATCAGAACCAAGATATAACATCACAGCCTCTGGATCCCCTCATCCCAATCAGAGACAAGAAACAACATCACAGTCTCTGGGTCCCCTCATCCCCAATCAGAGACAAGATACAACGTTACAGCCTCTGGATCCCCTCATTCCCAATCAGAACCAAGATATAACATGATAGCATCTGGATTCCCTCAACCCAGTCAGATCCAAATCACAACATAACAGTCTCTGGATTTCCTCATCAGAGCCAAGATATAAAATCACAGCCTCTGGATCCCCTCATTCCCAATCAGAGCCAAGATACAACATCACAGCCTCTGGATCCTCACATTCCCAATCAGAGCCAAGATATAACATCACAGCCTCTGGATCCCCTCATCCCCAATCAGAGACAAGATACAAGATACCTAATTTATTATTTTAAATTGTTACCGTACTATGATGGCACACGAGTAATTTGTAATCTATACCACCCATATTTCACTTTATCGTGCCCTTCTGTAAACCGTTGTGATGGTATTTAACTTAACGATGGTATAGTAAAATTTTTAAATAAATGAATAAATAAATACAACATCACAGCCTCTGGATCCCCTCATTTCTAATCAGAGACAAGATACACCACAGCTTCTGGATCCTCTCATTCCCAACCAGAGCCAAGATACATCACAGCCTCTGGATCCCTCTCATCCCCAATCAGAGCCAAGATACATCATCACAGCCTCTGGATCCCCTCATTCCCAATCAAAAGAAAGATACAATATCACAGCCTCTGCATCCCCTCATCCCCAATCAGAGACAAGATACAACATCACAGCCTCTGGAACTCTCTCATCCCCAATCAGAACCAAGATACATCATAACAGCCTCTGGATCCCCTCATTCCCATTCAGAGACAAGATACAATATCACAGCCTCTGGATCCCTCTCATCCCCAATCAGAGCCAAGATATAACATCACAGCCTCTGGATTCCCTCATCCCCAATCAGAGCCAAGATACAACATCACAGCCCCTGGATTCTCTCCTCCCCAATCAGAGCCAAGATACAACATCACAGCCCCTGGATTCTCTCCTCCCCAATCAGAGCCAAGATACAACATCACAGCCTCTGGATCCCCTCATCCCCAATCAGAACCAAGATACAACATCACAGCCTCGGCATTTCCTCATCCCCAATCAGAGCCAAGATACAACATCACAGCCCCTGGATTCCCTCATCCCCAATCAAAGCCAAGATACAACATCACAGCCCCTGGATTCCTTCATCCCCAATCAGAGCCAAGATACAACATCACAGCCTCTGGATTCCCTCATTCCCAATCAGAGCCAATATATAACATCACAACCTCTGGATCCCCTCATTCCCAAGGCTTACTGCCCTAACCTGAGGATCCCCCCCCCCCCCTCCCCAAGGTATACTGCCTTAGCCTCTGGAACCCCTCCCCCAAGAATTACTGCTATAGCCTCTTGATCCTCTCACGCCAGTCAGAGCTAAAACACAAATAGCTTCAGGATCCCCTCATCATCAGCCAGATTCAGGACATGACTCTGGATTCCCTCTCTTCTCCTTAAAAAAAAAAAAAAGCAACAAAAAACCCAGAGCCTCACTCTTTCCTATTCCAAGAAACAACTCCGAACAATTTTTTTAACCCAGTCGTGAGTCTGAAGTCAAAAAAAGGAAAAGTCAGAAGAGGAAAGCAGGGAGTGGCAGCTCCAGCTCCATCCAACGAAGGAAAAAAACCAAACAAACAAACCATGACATCATGCCCTTCAGAGAATAAGGAGGCATGGAGAGAAAGGATTCCCCGTCCTTGCTTCTCACACCCCCTGCAGGTATGACATCATTCAGTGGCTGGGATGCAGTGGGGAGAATGGGCGATGCCTTACCCTCCTCGGCAACCTGGCTCCGAGACCTCGGCAATTCTGCTGCTACTGCAGGAGCTCCCCGGGCTGCTAACATCTGCAGTTCTTCAAGCAGCTCGGCCCCTCCTTCTGCTCAAACAAGCTGCTTCCCCCCTCCCACTTGTCCCAAGGGTTCTCCTATGTGTCAGGAATCTGAGGGAGACCCAAGCTGACGCTCCTCTTCGTGGCAAAGCACTCTGGGAATTGTAGTACAGCAAATCGCTGGCAGGGTTTGGCTCCTTAAAGACGGGCAAAAATGCTGGACAGTGTACACCTGGCTGCGCTTTCCGTTCTTCTTTCTATCTTCAACTCTGCGTTCTATTTGCTTCTTGTATTTTTTAGGCCATCTGCTTTTCCTTTCTTTTTTCCCCCCTCTCTCTCTTTTTTTTTTTTTTTGAAAGCGTATTTTCTGCATCCTCCAAAGAACTTTGCTCTCTGTGTTATTTTTTTCCTGTTTTAACTTTCCCCCAATTTTCCTTTACCCTGCCTCTTTTCATTTTTGCCTCTCTGTTATATAATTCCTTGGCTGTTTCTCTGCTAGCTTAACAATATTGGTTTTCTTTCCTCCATCTAGGTTGTCATCTCCTTTCCCCCCATACTTTCTTTCCCACTCTCCTTGCCTGGCTGCTATTAGGGTGGGCAAATGCCTTTATTATCAAGGCCAGGCTAAAATCATTCTGATTAAGATTGTAAATCCCTTACCTTGCCATATTGTATAAATGGAGTTGGACTCCTGCTTTTTTTTAGGAAAATTGAGATTACAAGTTCTAACATGCAATGGAAAAATAAAGGACAGTCTCAGCCTGTCCTTGATTATGTGAAATCCCAGCTTTATACTATTCTGAACTGATTTGGAGACACCGAGCACCAGAACGAATACATTATAGGACTCTTTCAGAGAGAACTGGAGAGAGGCAGCCTCATTTACTAAGCTTTTCCCATAGACACAGAGGCGCTGATGTAATAAAGTGTTGCTCAACTGTGCACACACATTTTTGCATGATTGTGCACACATTATTTGAGTGTACAAACTTACTCCTGATTTAACAGGGAGTTTAGTGTCTGAAAGATGTGGGCACAAATGGGAGTAAAACTGTGCACATGAATCAGTGCGCCTCTATGCACATCCCATGATAATCAAGGCATTAGCTATTACTCCCCAATGCAGAGAGATGCACAGGCTTAATAACTCAGGTTTCCTGAATACTGGAAATTTAACTCCTGGTTAGAGGTGGAGTAAAGTCTCTGGGGCTAGTGTTAGTCTACAGGGCTGAACCTGGAGTTCATGGTGCAGGGTTCCCGTATTTGGGACTTATATGGAAAGAACATGCGTTGAGCACATAAAACACAATTTGTGTGCACAACATTTTTGTGCAGAAAACATACTTTATGTGCATAAATCATGTTTTATGCATGCTAAACGTCTTTCTTATGCACATTTTCAGGTTAGAGTACTTTTTAAAACTCCTACTGCATTATCATACCAATAACTTACTGCATTGGGCATTAACTCTTTTTAATGTATGAGTAATAAAATGTGCATGATACATTTTTTATAACATATCTTATTACATTGAGGCCAGAATGGAAGAAAAGCTTTAATAAATCAGGCCCAGAGTGAGAGATCAAGAGAAAACAAGATTGGGATAGGGTGGCCACCTTGCTACAGCAATGATGAGCTATATATTTCTTTTCAAAGGGGCGGGATCTCATTAACTCTTATCCACTGTCAGGCCGAGGCAATAAAGTGCATATAAAAAACGTGCGTCCAAACCTGCCACTCGTTTTTTAACGCGCACACATTCACCTCTCTTGGGTGCCCAATGCAATATGTAAATGAGCTGCTGCGCTGAAACGGACGCACTAGGGATAAAGTGTGTGCCCCTAGCACATCTGTGGAATCGGGCGCCCAGGAGGCATGGCTGTGTGTGGGTTACCAAAACAGGCGCTCAATTAATGTCCGTTTTATCCTGTGGCAGCTAATTGACCGGCACAATACACACATACAATATACACGGCCTGGAGCATATATACTGTGCAGGGTTTAAGCGTGCAGCTGCGCCTTGTGCGCACCTAGCAAATTTTCCGGCCGTGCGTGTAAACCCTGGTACATGCATAAGTGCCAGGCCTCTTCGAAGGGGCGGGCTCGGGAGCTGAAGTAAGTTGTAAAACAAAGAAAAAACCCAAAAGGTAGGGTTTAGGAGGTGGGGAGGAGAGGGGAAGAGGAAGGGAATTTAGGTAGGGGGGTAGGGAAGTTCCCTCCTAGTCTGCTCCTTAATTGGATTATAAAATCTGGCATGCATGTGCATGCAGTCCACGGATTTTCAAGCATGCGTGCGCCAGCGCACACTTGTTAGAAAATCGGCGCATCTATGTGCACGTGCCGGGAAGCGCGCGCGCGTGGATGTGTGTGCATACATTCGAAAATCTACCCCATATTCTGCACACAGAAATTCTTTTTTTTTCAGGCAAGCATTTTAAATTTAGCATGTTGCTGCTTTCTGCCGTTCTTCCTACTTGGTATATCGTGATGATACTAAGTAGGAGGAACCATAGAAAGCACGATTTTTTTGTATTTTCAATCAGCCCAATATGCGCTGTAAGGCTTAATGTCAGCTCCCTGGCTGGCGTCGATTTTGCGGCATTAACAAGGGTGCATTGGGCGAGCGGGGATTTTTTGCATCATGGGTAGTAGCTAATAGCCTCATCTACATGGAATTTACATGTGATGAGCACTAGTAGCTACGAACGAGTTTGGACGCGTGTTTTGGATGCGCTAATCCCCTTTTTACACCAGGTGTTAGTCTAGCGCATCCAAAACGTGCATCCAACCGCAGGTTAACCTGTGCGCTAGCCTGAGTGGATGATATTGTATCAGCCCCTGTGAGACACAATTTTGATAAAATATACTTAATAAGATGTTATCAGGAATTTCCCACTTCCCCTCTCCCAGCTCTGCGACAGGGCATAAGGAACCAGGGAACCAGTCCTGGAGGACATTTTTCAAATTAAAACATAACCCAGAGATTAGAGGTGAAATATATAGATAATTACCAAAGAAGTACCAACACAGGGACACACAAAATATAGTAAAGAGACCTTCATATGTTAGAGCTTAATTATCACATCACCATTATGAAAAGTGTTCAGCTATCATAATCATTGGTTTCAACATAGTCCTATAGTATTTTTCCCAAAAACTTTTATGAGTTTTAGTATGCATTTTAAAAGAAGCAACACTTATATTTTACTTAATGAAACTTGAAAACATCATCTCTAGCATGCTGCAAACTTTAAAGAGACCCAACACAAGCTGTGTTTCGCTGGTTTCCTCAGGGGTAGATAAGCTGAAGTCGGTGTGCTTCTGAGAAATGGATGCATGTGTATACTCCACTTTTGTAAACCACCTCATCATTAGAAAAACCTATCAATGACAAAAAGGAAAAAGATCCAGTCAAATGCCACTCTGGATGATGGTGTGCAATGGGAAAGACATGTGAGCCCGCTGACAGCCACGGGCTCGGAAACCGGACGCCGGCAAAATTGAGTGTCCGGTTTTCAACCCGACAGCTGCCGGCTGACTTCAAATTTTTTTTAAATTTTTTTTTTTACTTTTTTTACTCTTCGGGACCTCCGACTTAATATCGCCATGATATTAAGTCGGAGGGTGCACAGAAAAGCAGTTTTTACTGCTTTTCTGTGCACTTTCCCGGCGCCCGAAGAAATTAGCGCCTACCTTTGGGTAGGCGCTAATTTCTGAAAGTAAAATGTGCGGCTTGGCTGCACATTTTACTTTCTGAATTGCGCGGGAATACCTAATAGGGCCATCAACATGCATTTGCATGTTGAGGGCGCTATTAGGTTCGGAGGGTTGGACGCGCATTTTCCACCCCTTACTGAATAAGGGGTAAGGGAAAATGCGCGTCCAATAGCGGGTTAACAGTGCGTACTGTACTGTATCGGCCCAATTGTGACTACATAACTATATTGATAATATTCCACCGATGATCTTCAAAACAATGGTGGTTAGTTATACATTGTTTTATTTTAAGGGCTTGCTCCTTACATATTCTTAAACAACTCCAGTGTTCACTCAGACTAACCCTAATAGGTATCTTAGTACTACCAATGTACAACAAAGGGCAATTGCATTGGATAACATATATAACATTGGATGAATGACAATCTGTATATTTCCTGTGTTTGATTTCAAAATGGGTAACCGGATGTGTCCATGACTGCCCCAATAATGTGGTAGCAAACATGTCACAACGATTACACAGGAAATGACCTCTAGGCAAACCTTCTTCTTTACTTTGGGACACTTGGGGTAATGCCAGTCTAACCACATGATCTCATTGTTGGAATTAGTGGTTTGCAGGCTGCCCCACTGTTATGGATCTGCTCCCCCAGAGGAGAGTAGCCAGCAGTCCGTTGTACTCCGTAGACGGAGTTAGTGATCTGTTGTGGGTTGGTTCCCCACAGAGTGGCAGTTTGTTATGATACTGTTCTAGTAGTGTAAGGAATGAACACTTTACTGTAAATTGATGAATCCTTGGGCCGATGGCAGATGACAGCGCCCCCAGGAGGATATTCTGAGAGGGACCACTGGCTAGGCTGGAGTATGGAGACAAACACAGATAGTTCTTTATTAGACAGGAAGTAGAATCACCAGAGGTGGCAGTAGTGAGCTGATGTGCCTGGCAGGGCTGAAGTCCCTCAGATACTGGAACTGTGATCTCTGGGTTGCTGAGCTGTAGAGAGAGACTATAGGTAGTGAGTAGACAGGGTATGCTGGATACATAACCAGTAGTAGATGAATAGCTTCTATGCAACAGAGAGTCTTCAGTATATTCAGGAATAGGAGCCGTAGGCGAGTATTGATTCCTATATGCAGTCTGGAATAAGAACTCACAATATCTGTGTATGAGATGGCTTCTGAAATAGGAGAGAGTCTTTGGAGGGTTTTAGGAACATAGGCCCTCGTGGAGCGAGTACCGGTTCCTATCTGCAATCTGTAATAGTAATTCACAAGATATAGGTATGCGATAGCTTCTGAGATAGAAGAGAGTCTTGAAGGGTTTTAGGAACATGGGCCCTCGTGGAGCGAGTACCGGTTCCTATCTGCAATAATAACTCATGATCTCCGTACCTGCGATAACGTCTTAGACAGAAGGGAGTCGTCGGAGATTAGGAATATAGGCCCTCGTGGAGCGAGTACCAGTTCCTATCTGTAATAGAACTCACAGTGTTCACGTCTGCGATCGCTTCCAGGCAGTAAGGAGTCTTCTGAGCATTCAGAGAAGTAGGCCCTCAAGGAGCGAGTACCGGATCCCGTCTTAGCAATCTGAAATCAAGAAGAGAGAGCGGGGCCCCCGAGGAGCGGGTACCCCTTGGTAAATTTGTGGAGGCAGAGCAGCAGAGAAAGAATTCCCCTTGCTAACTCGATTCGTAGTTGCAAATAAAGACCTTTTAAGTTGGAAACGGATGACGTCACTACGGGGGGGGGGGGGGGGGGCGCCCCTGAGGTTCGTGCCCTTGCCGGTACAAATTCTGGAGTGCGTGCACGCGCGCGCCCTTACGTCATCAGAAACATGGCGGATCCGCAGCGTCAGGCCAGCCCGGGGATTCCGCACAGGAACGAGGACGGCAAACTAGCTTCACACTGAGGTGATGACCTGATTGCCAAGGCGAGGGACTGAGGTGCAGGCCCTCGTTTATATACTGAGACTAAAGGGCCAAGGGTGATCCGCGCACGCGTGCCTAGAGGCGGAGTCGAGGCAGCGAAGGACGCCGAGCCCCTGCGTGGGGTGAGGAGCGAGGCCTGGGATGCCGAAGCACTGGAGGCAGCTGGGGATGCTGCTGCCATGAGCCGGGGGTGCAGACGACTAGCTGTGGCAGCAAGAGAGGAAGGCCCGGGACCTGCGGAGCTTGGAACAAGGTAAGCAGGCCCGGGTGCGACCCTAGCGCGACCGGGGCGCGCAACAAATGGCATGTATTCAGAATTCTTCCCTTTAGCCCATGGCACTAATCAGGGTTGTCCCTTGTCCGCACTTTTATTTTTGCTAACCTTGGAACCTTGGATTTTATTCAAATTTTGGAACTGTGAAAGGGAAGCAACTGGGTACACAGACATTTAAATATGTTGCTTTCACTGATGACATCGGGTCCTTTTTTTATATAAATCTTTTTTATTAATTCCAATAAATATGTCCAACAACAAACAAACAAAGCAAAGATAACAGATAGCAATCATAATATCTGCTGCCCTACACCCCCCCTCCCTTTCTGCATGACAGAACAAATCCTCATATACAGGGATTCAAATGAACCAGATTACTGAGTGCATTTGTTTCTGATGCACTCCGCAAGCTGTAAGTGACAAAAATAGCTTGAAAGGAAACCCACCCTGCTTTCAACCCAAAATCCCTCCTTCTATCTATATAACCCCAAATGTCTAGCACTATAAAAGTTAAAACTGTATCATTGAGCAGATAACAATAAATACAAAATAGCAAAAAAATACAAAAAGAAAAAAAAAAAGATCAACTGGAACTATTGATCACTAGACTTCTTGCCCTAGGAGATAGAGATTGGAGGTAGCAATCCCAAATTCTAAAAAACTGCCGTTGACGTTTGAATGTCCCCATCGATGCTCCGTTGTCCATTTGTAACAAGTTCATGTAAATAAATGTTACCGGATAGTTCCCTTAAATTTTTAAGCAGAACTGAAACATTTCCTCTGTAACTGTGAAACCACTGTCTTGAGACCATTTATGAACTAATATTCCATAGTCCACTCAGGCTTGTAAATCTTCAAAGATTTCAGCAGTTGTAATAGAGATTGTTTACTTAGATCTGGGCAGAAAAGATCCTCCAGAGCACCTGGAAACAAAATATGGGCAACAAAGAGACATAGTGTTGCAGTTGGATATATGAAAATAATCCTGTGTCAGGTAATCCATATTGATCCTTTAAAGTGGCAAATGGAAGGAGTGAGCCATCCTCATTCAGTACATGTTGCAAGTAGGTAATACCATGATTCCCCGATCTGTGAAATTCTTTAGAGTAAGTACTAATAACAATTGTGAGCATTGGGAAGAATTATTCAAACACCTCGTTAGTCTTTTCCAGGCCCATAGAATAGGTAGAGCCAGAACACATCCAATCAAGCTCTTTGATAATTTGTTGGGAGCTGCATGTAACATATACTTCAAGTTTGTCGGCACCACCAACAATCTATCAGCCTCAAGATTTATATAGTCTGACTTGTCATAAAGACAATCACGTAGGATGTGCAAAAGAGTGACAAGATTATATTCCTCTAAATCTGGCAATGCTAAACCTCCATGGTCCCAATCATTTTTTAAACTAGTCAAGGGAATTTGTGGCTTCTTGCCTTGCCAGAGATAATTTAAAAGTAATGAGCTATGGCATTTTAGGTCTCTCTTCAATAAACAAATTGGAAATTCTGAAGAACATAGAGCCACCTTGGGAAGATCACCATTTTATACAGGTTGATATGCCCAACTAAAGTTAGTGATAACCCCTTCCAAATATGAAACTTCTGCTTGGTGAAGTCCATCAAACGGGCTAAATTCAACCTATAAAGCTCTTTGGGATCGACCAACATTTCTAGTCCTAAATATCTAAAAACACTATCTGCCCACTTTAATGGGAAAGCCCCTCCCCATTGATTTTTCAAAGATAAGGGAAAAGATAAAGCCTCAGATTTGTCTATATTTAATTGGAACCCGGAAAAACTTCCAAACTGGTAAAATAACTGCAGCAGCAAAGCTAAAGAAGACTCCAGGTTAGTGAGAAAAACCAAGATGTCATCTGCAAAGGCTGCATACTTGAAATCACACTCATCCAGCTTCAAGCTCCTTATATCTATAGATGCCTGTATGGTCCATAACAAAGGCTCTAAATATAGCAAGAACAAAAGAGGGGATAACGGGCAACCTTGTCCGATACCTTGCTCAATGGAAAAGGTGTCCAATTTGACTCCATTAGCCCAGACATATGTCTTTGGGAGACAATAAAGCAATCTGAAAACTTTCTGAAAATGGTCAGTAAAACCCATAAATTCCAGAACAGTAAACAGATAATCCCACTCCAGCCTATTGAATACCTTTTCGGCGTCAAAGCTGACGACCAAAAAGGGTTCGTTCTGCTGTTGACAACGCAACAGAGCTGACATCACCAACCGCACATTAGTTAAGGTGTAGCACCCTCGTACAAAGCCTACTTGTCCACTTGCTATCAGGCGAGGCAACAAAACCACCAATCTGTCCACCCAAATCTTTGCATGTAGCTTCTGGTCAAAATTTAAAAAAGAAATGGAATGATAAGAGGCAGGTAGAGATTCATCCTTACCCAGCTTAGGGATAACGATGATCTGGGCCACATTAACCCCTACCGGATATTCACCCTTTTCCATTAAATCTTGAAACAGGTTGCATAGGGGTAGCAAAAGATGATCGCACAGAATTCTATAAATTTCACACTAAAACCATCTGGACCCGGCGCTTTCAGTGTATTTAGCTTGCCTAATTACTACCTTGATCTCCTTTTCAGTAACTGGCCTATTTAGCCATTCAAGTTGGGCCTCGGTAAGATGTGGAAGGTGAATATTATTCAAAAACTCCCGGGCTTTAGACCTATCACTGCCCTCCAACTGATATAACGATTTATAAAACTTTCCCAAGGTATTTGCTATTTCTTTATTAGTAAGGGCCAGACCCCCATCCCGCTTCCTTAAAGTAGTAATCAACTATGATCCCACGTTTGCTCTAACTAAATTGGCCTTGAATTTCCCATTTTTGTTACTGTATTGGTAACAATTGTTTATATTTATAGAAGGTATATTTATAGAAGACCACACTCTGTTTGGCTCATTGGTGTATTAACATGTTCAACTGGGATCTTATTGTCAGATATTTGTCTCTGTGCTCTTTAGTATCAGAGGCAACCAGTTTCTTTTTGACATTGTTTAACTGCCTTTCCAGTCTCAGTAATTGCTTATCAATGTAACGTCGTCATTGGGCTACTGTTATAAATCTGCTGCTCGGAGTTAGCAATCTGTTATTGAGCTCCTCCTGTAGAGGGAGGAGTTAGCAATCTGATATGGATCTCCTCCTGGAGAGGGAGGAGTTAACAAACTGTTATCAATCCCTGCTGTTAGGAGTAGCAATCTGTAGAAACTGCTCCCTTGGTCTTCACTAGATAGCCCTAGCTCCTGACCCTTGCACTTAGTCAGCTAGAAGGGATATATCATTCCTTACAGCCCCTTCCCTTGAGGTTGGCTGTGTGGTATAATCATAAGTTGGTAAGCTGAGACAGTGTAGATTTGATTTCGATAAAGGAAGAAGTGATTTTGGTGCGCTCCATGTTAGGCCCTCAATCTACCACAGCAAGGGAAAGACACAGACCTGCCAGCTCTTGGTACTGAAGACTGGAGGGAAGAAAGAAAAGAGAAATTTTTGTCCACTTTTGAATACTTTTGATATTTTTTACTATGCAGGCC
Source organism: Rhinatrema bivittatum (assembly GCF_901001135.1). Taxonomy (NCBI): domain Eukaryota; kingdom Metazoa; phylum Chordata; class Amphibia; order Gymnophiona; family Rhinatrematidae; genus Rhinatrema; species Rhinatrema bivittatum. The sequence goes on from NC_042617.1 coordinate 536,094,680, forward strand.
TGTACCTTCTGGGAGGCAGAGATCCCCTCTTCAGGAATGCAGAGAGAATTTGTACACCTTTTTGTCCGGCGAAGAGGAGGTTTCAGAGCCCAAAGAAAGATTCCAGTATGGTTTGCCCAAGACTGAGAGTTTAGCACCTTTTAAGAAGGAAGTATTTTTCTGCCTCCTTCCTTGCCCAGGACTGGATGTTAAGATCCGCTTCCAGAGTAGATGTTTCCCCACGAAAGGTTTCAGGATGTCAGGGCTGGAGAAAGAGAAGGAAGACACCTGGAGACCCCCCCCCCCTCCCCCAAACAGAGTTTCCACCCCAGGATGCAGGACCACAGACAGGCTGGAGATCATGACATGCACCATGGACCTCAGGTACTGTGGGAACCAGGGACCCTACACACTGCTAGGACACTCCAGCCATGTTGGAATTCCTAATCTTCCCCAGTGGAGTATACAAAGATCTCAACTCCCTACACTGAGGGACACTTACACAGGAAAATAACTTCTAAATGTCTGTACTCTAAAACCATCACAAAACCTGGATGTAACTGGACATTAAGTTATGTCTACATCTTGATTGCCTTATTACAAATCATAGTAAAATGTTATTTGAACACCCATCAGTGAGTCTTGCCTGGTTTGTTCAGGTACCTGCCCCAAAGAGCTATGGTAATGTACGCACACAGAAGGTTCCACTGCTTGGGCCCAGAAGGTTAGCCTTCCCCGCCACAGAAAAGAATCCACCCCTTAGAGACAGAAGAGTTGGGGAAAGGAAGGAGGAGCTAGATCAGTTTAACAAATTCTTTTATGGTCCTTTGGAATCAAACAAATTCCCCAAAAATGGGTTACATACTCTATGCATCCAAAGGTATCTGCAGAAGCCATTTAGACTACTCATGTTACAATCAGGGGCATTTTCAGAGTATAGTTGTGAAGTTGTGGAGGGGCCTAGGAAGCCATTAACAATGTGGAATAGTGTTTTAGTCCAATCCTTATTTTATAATTCCTATCTTAATGTCTTCTGCAGGAAAATAAAAACTGGATTGCCCTGAGGCAACAATAGTAAACTGGGCTCAAATTCCATCAAGGATGGTAGAAGCAGTAGGCAGACTAGGTGGCTGCCTAGAGCATCACAGTCTTGCGGACAGTGTGGTGATGACATATCCTTCTTCCAGCCCACGGGGGCCTGGAAGAGAAAGTGGTGTCTCTTAACCCTTATGGGCAGGAACTAAATGTAATCACTGCCGTGCCAGAAGAAGCAAGAGGCAGCAGCTCGGGTGTATGCACTGAAAGGAAAGTGAAAAAGAAGCAGGCAGCAATTTCATCCCACAGGGTCAGAAGGAGCAGGAAGCAACAACTTCAGCCTGTGCCAGAAGGAGGAGGAAGAGCAGGAGGTAACAGCGTTGGTCTGTGCACTGAAAGAAGGAGGATCAGGAGGAGACAGAGGCAGAGTAGCATTAGCTCCACAACCCAAAGAAAGAGAAATACCTTGGGCCATGTGAGCTGAAGGAGGAGGCTGCTGCTGCCCTTGTTTGTGCATCCAGAAGGAGATTGAAGAATGTATGAGTGAAAGAGCATTTGTGTTTTTGTATGACTGAGCATGTGTGCGAGTGTGAGAGCATGTGTGAGTGAGATTGTGAATGTATGTGAGACTGAGCATGTTTAAGATTGAACTTGTGTGATTAAGTATGTGTATCTGAACATGTGTGTGCATGAGAGCATATGTGAAAGTTTGTGTGTGAAAGCATGTAGGAGAATATGTGCATGTGAGGGTGTATATGTGTGCGTGTGTGTGTGTGTGAGAGACAGAGAGAGAAAGAGAGGAGAAAGCTTGTGCACAACAACCTCCTGCTAATCCACGACAATCTCGAGGCATCTGGAAATCAAAAGTTCCCAGGTACGAAGAATGGGGAATTTTTTAACATCATTTATTTGTTTTAATTATTGGGAGTGTTGTGGGCTGTAAATAAATGCTTAACACCGACAGCTGAAAGAAAAAGATCTTTATTGAGATATTTCAGGAGAGTACAAATTACCAGCAAGGCAACTCAGGAACAGTCTCAGAGAATGTTAGTGATACAAAAGGTTAAATAGGTCACCATCTCTAATCTGCACATCAGTGAGTTAATTTGTTTGCATAACATTTTCCTAATTTATTGGCATTATAATTTTATCTCCTATATGATAATGAGATAGGATTCTTGTAAGTCATGTGATTTCTTGTAAATTGATCTGTAACGGATACGGAATGTGTGAGCCCTTAGTGCTGTGGCGTAGTCGATGCAGCCTCAAGGGCAAAGCCCTGAGGCCTACACCAGCAGCTGCTGAATGGACTCACTGGGGTAGATTTTTAAAAAAAGCGCGATCACATACTTTTGTTTGCGCAGCAGGCGCAAACAAAAGTACACTGGATTTTATAAGATACGCGCATAGCCGCGCGTATCCTCTAAAATCCTGGATCGGCGCACGCAAGGCTGCCGATTTTGGGCAGCCGGCGCGCGCTGAGCCGCGCAGCCTGCCTCCGTTCCCTCCGAGGCCGCTCCGAATCGGAGCGGCCTCGGAGGGAACTCTCTTTCGCCCTCCCCTCACCATCCCCTCCCTTCCCCTACCTAACCCACCCCCCGGCCCTATCTAAACCCCCCCCTACCTTTATCCATGGATTTACGCCTCCCAGAGGGAGACGTAAATCCATGCGCGCTAGCGGGCTGCTGGTGCGCCGAGACCCGACCCGGGGGCGGTTCCGGAGGGCGCGGCCACGCCCCCGGAACGCCCCGGCCCGAAACCACGCCCCCGGGCCAGCCCCCAAAATGCCACGTCGTTCGGTCCCGCCCCCGACGCGCCCCCAACACGCCCCCTTCCAAAAACCCCGGGACCTACGCGCGTCCCGGGGTTCTGTGTGCGCCGGCGGCCTATGGAAAATAGGCACGCCGGCGCACAAGGCCCTGCTCGCGTAAATCCGGGCGGATTTACGTGAGCAGGGCTTTTAAAATCTGCCCCACTAACGGGCCAGACTGGAGCTTCACCTTTACTAGCTGTCTCCTCCATTGATGGAGTCCTTGGATTCTGGTGGCCAACAGGGCTTAGGCAGGGCCCTGGGACAGAGATGGTAGTTAGAGTCCAGAGGCACACCAGAGACAGGGTAGAGAGCAGGCTTACAGAAGTCAGAGGACAGCCAAGGTTGGGGCAGGCAACGAGCAAGAATAGTCGGGTCCAGGCAAGGGGTCAGGTCCAGGCAGCAGACAATCGTAGTCAGGTAGGTGGTGGAGATCCAAGCAGCAGATAATCGTGGTCAGGTCCAAGCAAGAGATCAAGATCCAGAGTAAGAAGCCGAAGGTGGACATGGACATACAGAAGACAATAAAGAAGAGAACAAGGAAAACAGGCTGGATGGACTGGATTGGAGGAAAAGGTGAGGCTGGATGAAGCTGGACTCAAGGGCAAAATGAGGCTGGACTAGAAGGCAAAGCAAGGCAAGGCTAGATGAAGCAAAACACACTGCACAGGATGTAGGAGACCTGGTGCTGAGGTGAAGCGGAGACATTTCAGGAACCCTCAAGTGAGGCAAGCAATGGTGACATCAACCAAGGGTGCCGTGGCTTTGTCTCGCCGTGGGCCCTTTAAATACAATGAGGTTGGGCGGGTGCGCATATGCCAAGGGAGGAGCAGCAGAGACAGCAGTCTTGATGGCGTCCTGCCACACAGATGGAGGTCAGCGGTGCTGTACCACGCTGGTGTCTGGCGGCATTAGGGTGAGTCCAGCAGCTCGCAGGACCTTCCTACTAGCCACAATTCTTAACATGAGCCAGAAGGCAAAAATAAAACTCAGTGCTAATTCTTAACATACTTTTTGACTTTTAACATATATTCTAGCATTTCAACAGCCTTGGATAGTTTTTAAAAGTCTGATCAGTGCAATTTCATTGCTGTAATGATCTTTATTTCTTCACTGTCACCAAACTAGTCTGGCTTCATAGGAAACCTTTTCAAAGCACCCTTACGATCCTCTCTTTGTCCTATTTAGTATGTCAATATAATGATTTTGATTTAAATGGTAAATATGAGAAGGTCCATTGGAACTAAAACAGTCAAAACAGTTCTAAGTCTTGGGTCACCAGGATACAAAGAAATAGTCTTATTGTAGATTGGTCTATTCCTTTACACACGTGTCAGCATTTGAAACAAGGAGTTTACAATAGGAAATAATGACTTTAAGAATCATTTGGAGCTTTGAAGTTTTAAGTTCAAAATGGTCTCCCTCACAGGAGAAAGTGGGCAGCAGACAATCAGTTGTCTTTTGTTGCACATTAATATAAATGTTTGTAAGGAATGGATAGGTCTCCAAAACTTATTAGTAACTTTTTCTGAGGGTCACTACCAATTAGAACAAATGCAAAACAGTAATATAGTACTCTAACTAATTCTATAAAACCAGCACAGAGGTTAGCTAGATGGTGAAAAACACAAAAACACAAAAACACAGGCCATCTTGGCCTACTAAAATTGACAATGCCTCCTTTTGTGATTTTCACAAAAAGATCTTGCCAAGCAGATCTAAACTTAAACCTTAAACTTTCTTATGCATACCATGCCACCACACACTGTCATTACACTTACACATACCCTTAAACATCTTACAATAAGTCCATATTCAATCAAATGAACAGACTCTTCCTAAAAGGAGAGCTCCTTCAATTTTGTCCTGTTATTCATGACTACCCCAGAAAGTAAGGAAATTTCATTTTTGAGGCTCTATCAGTCCTTTGCTGATTTTTTTGGCTATTTGCTCTACTATGTAGGAGAGGGTTTTTCTTTACGAAAACTTATAGTTCATTAAGTAATGCATACATTTGTGCCAAACTTGATGGATTTAATGAGGTTAGTTGTCTTCACTTCACTCAACAATGGATATCTGGATGATAAGTGGAGGCAGAAGCACTAATGGACAGAGAAGTTAGGAATGGTGTAGCCAAGAGTAACTCAAAGTGTCAAAAGATAACATTTTTTTTAAAAGCACTTTTTCTATTCAGAGAGAGGGGTACACTTGGTCATTTCTTTCTTGAAGATTTCTTAATTTTGAGCCATCCATATGAATCATATGACTGAGTCAAGAAGAAGCAGGTTCAAGAGCAAGATCAGCAGGGACTTGGCAATCATGGTCAGGTGAAATGGTTGTTTGGTAAAGCAAGGAATGGTTCGGAAGCAGATGATGATTTTCAGAACCAAGGGACTGATGATAAATGTTAGGAGAAGTAGAATCATAGAAATATAAGTTGAAAAATGTGTTTTGTTAAAGTCCAGGGTAGGTATTAATAGAAACATATCACAATTGCAATTTATTCCAGCCAGGGAGAAGGGAAAGACTTTGTGTACAGTCATCCTCATAAAATCGTGATGTTTCACCTGGATTGGAATCACCATTCAGCTGAGTCAAGGATTCAATAGTCTGTATGGTCTGGAAGATCAGAACATAGCCTTTGTATACAAGGTCAGAGTCCATTTTGGCAGTAAGATGTGCTGGTACAGCGAGGAAGGCATTAGCTGTAAGGCTAATTGCAATCGGAGGATGAGTGCATATTCAGCAATTGGTAACATTAAGGCTTTTCTGTAGTTATCATTTATTCCAGGAACAGGCATCACTGCAATAAAATGAGTCAGAATGAGAAGGGTAGTGCTCATTCACTATCAGGATGCAATCACCTGTCTACTGTGAGACCCCAATGGATCCCTCCCAGTAGAGTTCAGGTAAACTGTTGAAGAGTTCAGCAGATGAGAGACTTCCAAGTCTGTCCACAACTAGTAGGTGTAGTAAACTTGATAAGATTCTTCCCAGTGTGATCTTGGTGATTCAGCACTGATCTGTTAAAAGGTCTCAGAAATAATTTATATTCTGCTTTTTCAGCACTTCAAAATGGATCACATTCAGGTACAGTGGGTATTTCTCTATCCACAGAGGGCTTACAATCTAATAGGGTCCATTTATCATTAGGGCCTTAACACATTGTTATGGAGGTGGACCCTTGGACAAAGGAGAGTTGGCGCTGCCTGTGGGGAGGTACCCCACAGGCCCCACCATCAGTAGGCATGGATGACGAAGAGCAGAGGCCCTGTTGGGGCTTCACCACTACCAGCCCACATTCCCCTTAGATTAAGCCCTCGGGTGCCGGGGACCTGCTGGACTTACGTGGGTGCCTCTGAGAAGATGGACGTCCAGAACAGCAGTGCAAAGCAGGCAGCATAGAGCCAAGTCTGAAGTTGGGAGGAAGCCTGCAGTGATCCATACAAGGATCGGGATGGCAACGGAGTCACTGACAATGTCCAGGCAAGGGTCTTGACAGGCGGGAGTATCTCATAGTCGGTATCCAAGCAAGAGTCGTGGCAGGTGGCGTTATCTCGTGGTTGGTATCCAGGCAAGGTTGTCGCAGGCAGCGTATCTTGTGGTCAGTATTCAGGACAGGGTCGTGGCTGGCAGCATATCTCATTGTTCGTATCCATCGGTCGCAGACAGCTGCGACCTCTCATACTCACCTCTTTTTTCCCTGCACCGTCAATTCATTGGAAGAATGACGGCCTCCGCCAACCAATGCCGACCTCCCCGGCGTCCCTGGGACGGCGAGGGTGCTGCCGACCGCCATCTTACTTCTGAAATCACCTAGGCACGCGCGCGCACAAGGGCCTCCTTTTGTATACGTCATGGCGAGAACCTCAGGGGCATCCGCTCCGATGACGTCAGCTTGCTACTATACTTAAGATGATCGGCCCATTGCTAAGACGAAGTTAGCAAGGAGTTCTCTTGTTGCTAAAATCCGCTCCATTCTAGGATCTCCTGTTTCCAGTATCGCTTCATGGCATTGGACGCTCTGGGTAACCGCTCCACAGGGGCCCTTCCACTTTCCTGGCTACCCACTCCTCGGAGGGGCCTTCTTGCCTAGGACTACTCCTGGAACTTCCTTATGTGAGTATCTTCTTTCCAGTTCCTACGATACCAATGGTTGCTGAAGTCTCCTACGGTGTACCCCGTGCCTCGAGCCACTACCGTCCTTCAGCATTATCGCTTCTATATATCTTGAGCTGCAGGGCTTCGCTGCATCTACTTCAAGATCCACTGCTTGGTTCCTGTACCTTCAGGCCTCAGCTACCTCGTCATCTACAGTATAGTTATTCTCAGCGTACCCCGCACTGCGGGCCACTACCGGATCTGCATTTCTGAGGTATCTCCACTAGCCTGCAGGAACTTCCTGGTGTACCCTGCGCTGCGGGCCACTACCGGACCTTCTCATCTGCAGTACCAGCCTGGGTATATCTTGTTGCTCAAGAACTGTGTTTTATTGGCATTCCCCGCTCCTCGGGTAATGCAATATCTTATTCTCTAATAAAGTCTCTCTCACAGCTGTGTCCTACATTGCTGAGACCACCCCACCAACGGTGAGGCTCCTGGGACTCCTCCCTGTGGACGGAATCATCTCTCATCTTGGCCCAAGGTTCACAATTTCCTACAAAACCATAACACTCATAGTCGGTAAACGATCCAAGGTCGAGGCCAAAGTCAGTCAGGAGAAACAAAGAGACAGGACGAACTCAGGAACTCAGGAGGCAATGCACTTCACAGAGCGAGGAGACCTATTGCCAAGGCGCTGCCTGCATGCAGGGGCTTGCCTTAAATAGCCCCTGGCAGTGATGTCATCCATAAGAGCTGTGGGTCTTTTTCCCTTTGCAGGCACTTTAAATAGAACAGAGAGGAGCACGCCTATGGGAAGCCAAGGTGTAGGAGGCTCGGCGGCGTCCCAGCCGTGAGGCAGTGTGGTGGTAGCAACAGTGTTCAGCCTTGAAGAGGGGGGAGCCAGTGGCATGGGACCACGGATGAAAGCTCAGGGCTGCAATGGAGGGTAGTGGTGACTTGCCACCTTCACCAGGAGGCCCAGGGTGAGAGAGGCCGATTGCGGGTTCTCCACCCCCCCAAACCCCACCCCAAGTTAGAAATACCCCCTCTTACAGTGGTATAAATAGTAAAGTTCACAAATATAAAAGAGAGGGAAAAGGATCAATGTCCAATATCAATCTCCCATCCACTTAATTGACAAATGACAATATCATAAATCAGTCTTTGCTTTAAAGAATTTACATCTGCAGCCTCTCGCCTCGCAATGGGCCGCAAGCTTTAATCAGCTTACAGAGCAAAGTGTAAGACGCTGAGGCGCCATTTTTTGAACAAGTATGGTGAGACATTATTTGTCCAGGTAAGCTTTTGTGTTAAATATGAATGGTGAGGTGAAAGTTTTTAGATAGGGAAGACGACAATTTGTGGTTATTTAAGCAGGAACAAATTTGGATGCACTTTTAATTTTCTTTTGTCTGTCTTTAAGGACATTGAAGAATATTGGCTGTATGAAATAACGAGTATTGCGAGATGATCCCCTGAAGAAGATTGTTTCACAATCGAAACATGATTCATGTCGGGAACGATTTGATTACATTTCACATTGACTCGGCTAAGTATTCTTTTATAGAAGATTTAGAAATAATAGAGTGAAAAATAATGAGTGAGAAGCGATAAATTAGGTTTTTGTATATTGGTATACCTTTTTTAAGGGTGTTTAGAATGTAGTTTATAAATTATTTGGAATAAAGTTTTGAATAGGGACTGACAATATGACAATAAATGATTAAAAAGGAGTTACACTTTGCTCTGTAAGCTGATTAAAGCTTGCGGCCCATTGCGAGGCGAGAGGCTGCAGATGTAAATTCTTTAAAGCAAAGACTGATTTATGATATTGTCATTTGTCAATTAAGTGGATGGGAGATTGATATTGGACATTGATCCTTTTCCCTCTCTTTTATATTTGTGAATTATTCTAGAGAGGTGTTCTGCTTCGTTGATTATTGATTATAAATAGTAAAGTTACATACTCCTCTCTCTTCCTCTTTCTCTCTCCCCCATTTGTGATAAAAACCTTTTCAGTTGGTAATGTGGAATAATCAACAAGCGATGTGAAAATTAGTGCTGGTGCGATAAATTTATCTGTTTGCAGAAATTACCTGTGCAATGAGGGAGTAGGGAAATTATCCTAACCATGCCCCCTTTTTTTTTTTATCATGGGTGCTATTTTTGCTATAATTATATGAAATTATTGAGTCTAAACAAATCACATTCAATCCAAGCTTATTTTTGGAGTGGGGCTGTTGGGTGCTGGCACGGGATGCCCAGTAATCACTTCAAATGGATTCAGATTAGCGTTTCTGGCTGCTGCATCGCTAATACTTAGCAAGGCTGCTGGCAGTACTTCTGGACAGGGTAACCCAGTTTCTTTTAGGGCTTTAGTCAGTCTAAGACAGTTTAGTTTAATGATTTAATTCATCCTCCCAATTTGGTTAGTGAGGTACTCACTGCAATGGTCAAACATATTGGCATTCCTGAAATTTTGACATATGCATAGTGTTCAACTATAGTTGCGCAAAGGGAGTTCAAATCTGTGCCATTTTATGGAAATGTAAAAAAAGATACTTATATAGGGAATAATGAAATTAAAACAGAAATGTCCAGTGCTCCAATAGATGACAGAATAGGAAACCAACAGCATAATTCAATATATTTGTTCACGTTCCAAGATTTTTATGCCATATAGAATATTTAAGACAATTGGAATTTTGTTTAAGAAAGAAGTAAGTATCATTAATAATTAAATGTTTCTTTATAAATTAGTGATGCTGAATTTTAAATCCAGTCTTGGGAATGAACAGAAACACATGTCTTTGTCATTAAAAATGTATCTTAAAGATTCCAGCATCTCGCTGTGGTTTTGATATAATACCACAAGAGGCAACCTTTGTAAAATACCTGTTTGTGCATAAACATACTTTGTGATATACATTTGCATACTGATGAATGTTGATGCAATATCCATAATTATTTTCCTTAAATGCTAGTATTTAAAAAGTAATTTGACATTTATCCATTTTCAGCATTGTACAACCTACATTCCAATAAATCCAGATGTGAGCATTTTCTTTTCAGAGCTCTTGCTGTAGCAATATCAAATAAAACAAAGAAATTAACTCAATTTAATGCAATTGGGGAAAATAAAGATTGCTAATATTGTTAAATAAAAAACGAAGGAAAAAATACACATTGCTATATTCCAGTGGCGTAGCCAGAACTGATTTTTTGGGGGGGCCCAAGGTTAACATGGGTGGACAGTAGGTATACAGGTCTGATGTTGCGCGTCCCGGCCGCATTGGCACTACCGTCAGTCCTGCTCACCTCGCGCTTCCTTCAACCAGCACCGGACACCCTTCCCTTGCGGCCGCAGCCAGTTCACAGTGTCCTCGGGCCTTCCGCTCACCATCTCCCTCACAGGCCTCACAGTGGAGCTCCCATTGGGGCTCTGCATTGTCGGCTTCTTCGGCCACGCCCCTAGGCACACGCACGGCTGACGTGCAGACCTTTAAAGGGCCCAAGGCTGGAAAACCCGCGGGGGCGCCTCCCGATGACGTCACCTAGTCTCACTATATAAGGCGAGGCCCTGTCTCCAGGACCTTGCCTAGGCAATCGGGTCGACACCGTTGGTGTGCTAGTTTGCCTTCGTGTTCCAGTGTTCTCCTATTCCAGTGTCTCCTATTCCAGCGTCTCTGTGTTCCTGTATCCTTCCCAGGTAGTACCTGTCCGGACTGATCCTTGGTACTGACCTCTGCCTGCCTGACCATTCTCTTGCCTGCCACCTGGAACCGACCACTGCCTGCCTGACCATCCTCTTGCCTGCTGCCTGGAACCAACCACTGCCTGCCTGACCATCCTCTTGCCTGCTGCCTGGTACCGATCCTCGCTTGTCTTGACAATGCCAGGACTGATCCTGGTTTTGACCCCTGCTTTGGCTGACCTCTCCTGGACTGATACACTGGTTCTGTACCTTGCGCTTCACTCGGATACTCTCTTCTGGCCTACTGTGACCATTGGGCCAACCTGCTTGGAAACCAATCGTGGCTTCCATTTGGCTAGACCCACAGGCGCTGCCTGTCTCACCCAGAGTACCTTCCTGAACTATTGCCTCCCTGAGGTCTCCGGGACCTCTACTTTGGGTCTAGCCCATTCATTCAGCGTCAGCGGGGGTCCGGAACCCCCGCTGAACGACCTCCTGCAGTCGATCTCCTGCCGGCGCCATTTTCCGTACGGAAAACGATTCGCGGCAGGAGATCGCTCCCGAACCCCCGCTGGACCCCCAGGGACTTTTGGCCAGATTGGGGGGCCTCCTGACCCCCACAAGTCGGTCGGCCCCGGAGTGGGGCATGCCGTGCCGGGTAGCAGCCAGCAAGGAGGAGGTAGGGGGGACTGGCCGTGGCCTGTCGCGGTCAGGAGCCACAACAGCTGTGGTACAGGCAACATATATTTTACATAAATAAATAATCAGTAAAAGTTAAACTGGAAATCAGATTGGCTTCCAGCATGATTATTACTGCTGTATACAAGAGACTTTAAAGTTGAATTGACTAATGGACCACACTCAGGGCCCAGGAAGTAACTCTCTCTTTCCCCCTCCCCAACAGGGATTCTTGGACTTTTCGGGAGAATTAACATCAGGAGAGGACTTTTAACAATTTAAACCCTTATCTGAGGTGTGGTCTTTGGGATGCTGTAATGGGACATTAGAACAGCCGTGACATATGATTTTACTATTATTGATGATTTATTTATTTATTTATTTGATTTATATTCCGCCTTTCAGACACTTCAAAGTGGATATTTATTGCTTCATATTTTATGAAGAAAGATGATGTTTCTGTTTTTCCATGGTTGCATTGCAAACGGGATCTGGCTTTTTGTGGTTTCTAATTCTGTTTTGCCTGTATTTTTCTATTTATGGCCACTTTATTCTAAATTCTTGAGGGTCTGTCTATATTCTACATGTTTGTCCCAACACTGAGGGAGATTGGATGATTCAAAGGAATCATCACAGCTTTACAGAGCCTTTCAAGACTTGAAATCTTGCCCGGATTGGTAGGGATCTCAAAAAGGTTGGCCTCCATGAAATAAGTTGATGGCTTAATTACAGCTCCAGAAGCCATAGCATAAACATTCACAACAGTCATTGTTGAGTCCTACCAACTTGTGAATTTTTCTGTACCTTTTATCACCATCGCTGTATAGTATTAAATCTATAAAAATTTGCTTAAAACCTATACATTGTTTAGGATTCTGACATTATTTTATCATGTAGTAAAGTTCTGTAATTTTATTATTGCTCCAATGAGGATCCTGTCAAACACATCTGGATAATTCCTCGCAGGAAAGAGATGAGGAAGGAAGACGCACACACTACTTCGGCAGACCCTGACCCCCTCCCGGGAACTACATCTCCCGGCATGCCCAGCCCGGAAGCGGAAGCTTCGCCACCGGACACACCGGCTGTCGTCTTTGCAGACAGACAACACATGAATGAGAGGAAGTGGCTGAGTTAAAGGGCCGCCGCGGGGACCCCTGCGCTCGGTGACAGCCTGGAGCCATGGCAGTGGAGGAGAACTGAACGGGTCTCCGAGCTCCACACTGCTGGGCGGGCTGGAGCCCGGCACGATGCCCCGCAGGAAGCAATCCCACCCGCAGCCTGTCAAACGTGAGTGTGGAGCGGGAGGGGGCATTGTCCCGCACACCCCTTGTGGAGAAGGGGGGTTGGGTGCAGAGAGGAGCCGACCCCAGTGCAGAGCGCCTTATACAGGCTGGGCTGAGGGGTTTCCTACCCTCTGATAGTGCCCTGGTGGGATGAGGAAACGCCACTGATGACTGACAACTCGGACTTCTCGTGGCAAAGTGATGTGGATGTCCTTTTAGTCCACGTGAATATGTAGTAACCAACAAGTTGTAGGCGATAGCTTGTTGTTAGACTGAGTCAATACAGTTCGAAAACTAGTCACAGATGTATTGAGTTAATTTCATTAAAGTATTGCCTACAGTTTGACTTTTTTTTTTTTTAACATACGTCCCGTAGCAAAATTGCTTTCACTCCTCCAAATTGACATTGTGATAGGTGTGCTAGAAACTATTTAACAGCTTTTATTCCACTGTGGTGGTCTGTAGGCATATAAGAATAATTAATATGCCTGCTCTCCTTTTGATTTTGGTAGGGATTTAATCAGATGGCGCATGAAGATAATTCCCCCAAAACAAAATATATCAAATTAATTTGCATGCTTTAAAGCAAGATTCTTCTTATCCCAATCAAACTGATTTTACAATAGACCTTGACAGAATAGAACAAACTTAAAGCAAACTCTTCCAACTTAACTTGTACTCTCAGTGCAGCTTGACAGGACGCTGCATCTTGCTGTAGTTCACTGGGGAGAGAATGCCTGAGAAAACGTGCTCTTCACACACCCCCTTTAATTAGAGCCTGGGGTGATTATAAGATGCTCTTCTGTCAATATGACTTCTCCTACAGCCACGTAATGTCTAGTATGTCCTAATGTGTTGGAAATGATCACTGGAACTGTGCCCTCTGAGCAAACAGAATACGGGGGTGAATGTGATCTGCTTGCTGTGGCCTTTGCATGTGATGATCCTTGCTGTGTTGTATAGTAACTGCACTTGCTAGAGCAGCTTTAAAGGAAGGTGGAGAGAAGAGACACTGCCCTGTTATAAACAAAAAAAACCCGCTGCTTATTTATTAATCCCAGCTTTCCTAAACATGGAGAAATAGAAGTTGTGAGCACTTAAAAGAAAATAAGTAATGTTTAGATTACAAATATCATAGCCATGGCATAAAATATAGAAATTTTAAACTGGGTATTAACCTACAGGTTGTCTTATAAAACTGGAAACCAATCACAGCCTTCAAACTTTGGCCACACAGTGGTGAGAGGCAAATAAATTATGGTGAAAACTTACTATTTGCTTACTGTGTTCTGGATGCAAAATCTTTACTAACTTTTATTTTAATATATCTTCAAAATGAGATCTTTTATTATTGGCAGTTAATATTTGCAGCTATTCATTTATTAATGGTATGTATTACTATGGTGCTATTATTTAGAAATTCATATCAAATGAATAAGAATTAAGCTGACACATCAGTGAATTGGAGAGTGGTTTACTTTGTGCCAGTTATGTTCATAAACGTGGTTTTTCTTTTGGGCAAAGAAATGATGAAAATGCAAACTTTAAAAAAAAAAAAGAAAAGTCTGTGTTGGAGCCCAATTTGCCTGCTTTTGAAGGTGCTGAGAGCTCAGACATTGTGCTTTGCGTCTCACTAAATATTGCTGCACTCTCCCATTTAGCAGTGGTGTCCAATGCTCCCCTCCCCCCCCCCCCCCCCCCCCCCCCCCCCCCAAGGAGTGACTGGTTGTGTGCAAAGTTTTTTTGGGGTCTTTTTTTTTTTTTGTGAGCAACAATTTTTTGAGTACCAATATTAACGTTGCATTTCTGTATATAGCACAAAGAAACATTTATGAGAGTGACCACGTAAAACCTGTGAGCGATGCTCCAAAATGTAGGAACATGTGCTCAGCTTAGAGGAAACTATGGCAGTGTCCCATACAAATCAAAACCCAGTGTGGAATACATATTGAAATCAGCTTCAGAGAATAGACTGCTTTCTTCCATGTATTACCTAAAACTGTATCAGGTAATTAAATTGATAGGACTCATGCTTATACTGATACTTTCTTTATAAACCTACAATAAATGACAACATTCCAAGGAAACAAAATAATTGTATTTGTAGTTTTAAATATTTTCAAACTTGGCTAATTCAGGGGCCGATGTAGAACGGTGCACAGTGGAATGCATCTTTTAGCCTGCGTTTGTGTGTGCCTTTTGTGCAACAAAAACTCACTCCAGGTACAGGAAGGAGTTTTGTGCACAGAAAATGTGCAGAGCTCAAAGAGAGTAATATTTAGCACCCTTGCATGGAAATCCCATGCAAATGAAGGCATTAAATATTACTTCCCAATGCGGATAGATTGCATCGGGCCAGTGCACCTTCTCTAGCGCTGGAAACTTAACATCTGGGTCAAAGCTGGAGTTAATTTTCCAGCATTATAGAAAAAATAATTAAAAAGGGAAAAACATATCTGAGTGGTTAAGTGGCGGCAACCGCCACTGCTATTTAGCCAGATAAGTACTGACTTATCTGTCTATCTGGCAGCAGAAATCAGCTGCCGGATACATCAGTATTTATCTGGCTATTTGGCACGGTCACCACTACATAGCTGGATGAGTATTGATTTATCCAGCTATCTGTTAGCTGCTTCCCTCTGCTATATAGCTGAATAAGTTGGTATTTATCCGACTGTGTGGTGGCTGCCGCAACTTGTAGAGACAGCTCCCTCTCCCTGTGTTAAAATGTGCATTCAACCTGTGCCAAATGCTAGAAATCTGCGCACATTTTTTTTTAACGCTCAGATTATTGCATCGGCCTCTTAGTGTTACTGAATGGAATTTTCACAATGGTGTGGTGGTGTTATGTAAGCAATGTATTTTTATCTGGGAAGGGAGGAGAGATTGGACAATTCTGTTATCTAAACTATTTGAGCATCATTACTTCACTCCCATTTCACTTATCTTTTTGGATGCAAAAGTGATGAAAATATTAGTCTGAGACAGAACTGTAAGGGAAATCTAATAACTGCTAGACTTTCCTGTTGGTGTCCCATTTCTTGGCTACCACACCTAAAGATTCTCAGTTAAGGTTAAAAATAATCTTTATTTATCATTTCCTTATCAGTCTGCCGTACCAGTCCAGACAAGTGCATTGTGCCTCCCTGTCAGCAGGTGGCGATAGAGAACTACTAGATTTCCATGACATCACTCATAGTACATGAGCTGATGGATTACTAAACCTTGCCAGTATTTATCTGTCTCCAGCAGGTACAGACATATCTGGACTGATGCAGCATTTGAAGGACTCCTGGTTGATTGTCATTTGGAGGTCCCCGTAAAACCCAAGGGTTAAAAAAGTAGACTTAGGTAGCCTCGGGTTCCTGCTAAAGGGTTCCAATCCCCTTGTGGGATGAAATTCTCTTTTCGGGGATATGGCCTATTGATTTCTTCCAGTTCCAAAGAAGGAAGGCACGTTCAGGCCCATTCTGGACCTCAGAGAGGTCAATCGATGCCTTCAAGGTGTCTCACTTTCATATGGAGACCTTGCAGTAGGTCATAATATTGGTGAGAAAAGGAAAGTTGCCTTCATTCCTAGATCTGAGAGAAGCTTATTTGCACATTCCTATCAGAAGAGATCATCAGAGATATCTGCAGGATGTAGTGATGGGGAGTCATTTTCAGTTCTGAGCTCTTCCATTTGGGCTGGCTACTGCACTGTGAACCTTCTCCAAGGTCATGTTGGTAGTAGCAGCCTTTTTGTGCAGAGAGGGTATACTAGTACACCCTTTCCTGGATGACTAGCTTATCAGAGCCAAGTTGGAAAAATTAAATCGGTCAGCAACTGCCAACGTCATAGCTGGGTGGTGAATTTCTCAGAGAGCAGATTGCATCCCATGTGAGCCTTTGAGTATCTTGGAATGAGATTTGACACTGCTATGGTAAAGACATTTTTACCATAGGAACGAATCTGCAAGATGCACCTCCAGTTGAGAGGATTGTTATCAGCGTACTCCCCTCAGGTGTGGGATTATCTTCGTTTTGAGGTCAATGGTGGGAACCCTAGACTTGGTCCCCTGGGCAAAAGCACAAATGTGACCCCTTCAGAAATTCTTTCTATCAAAGTGGTTGTATTAGCATTTCAGTGGTCTCCATGTCTCTGAAATTTGAAGGGTGCTTACCCATTTCGTAGTTGGTTAGGAAGAATCTGTGGTAGTAGCTAGACAAGGACAACTTGAGAAAAGGGATGCGTCTGTAGAAACCAATATAGACAGTAGTGACAATGAATGCTAGCCAAAAAGCTCAGTTGTAACCAGGTGACACAGGGCCTGTGTCAAAAGAGGAAGTGAGTTTGTCCATCAACTGATTGGAAACCAGAGCCATTTGCCTATCTCTTCTGGTGTTCCTCCCTCTGATTCTTGGAATGGCGGCCTTTCAGATAAGATTGTATGCAAGAGCTGAGGCATAAGTGAACAGACAAAAGGAAGCACTAAACGTATCTGGGGCAAGCAAGCGACTGCTATCTTGACAGAAGGACGCACTGTCTGCAGCTCACATTACTATACAGGACTATGTTCAAGCAGACTTCCTCTGCCGGCATTTGTTAGACCCAGGGGAATAAGAATTGAGAGAGAAGGCCTTCCAGTTAGTAATCAACCGATGGGGAGCCCCGCAAGTGGATCTCATGGGAACAAGGTAGCGTTTCAAATTGGGGTGGTTTTTCAGTCACAGAAAAGAAGGCAGCTTCATGGGAATAGATGCCCTGATTCAGCCATGTCTAGAAGACCGCTTTTGCTTTGTTTCCTCTGTAGACATTCATAGATGTGCAAAGAAGAATAGAGGAGCATCTGGCTTTGGGTCTAACAATAGACCTGGATTGAGCAAAGAGACCATAATCCACTGATCTGATATGCCTCAGGGTGATGAAACCAGGGCCGGAAAAAGGGAATAAGCACCCTAGGTAAACTTATAGCCTTGCAACCCATCACCTCCCTGGCCCCACCCTCCTCCTCATAGCCCTCGCCACACATACAAATTATGCATTTATAACACATTTTGCATGAAAAAGGACATTCGAAGTACAGTCTTCTGAGGTGAAAATATTACTAAACTGCTGTGGTGCCAACCAGAGAACACTACAGAAAAATAAATTATTCGTTTGCTGCTCTGATGCTTGTTCAGTTGATTAGCTTTGACAAAGGTACACGGATAAGGTTTACAAAGTTACCAGCTCATGTATTTTGAGTGATGTCACAGAAAACTTGTACTTTTCTGTCTCTGTTTTGCAAGGAGGCATAAACCGCTTGTCTGGGCTGCTATGGTAGATGGGCACGGTGTTCCTCTCCCCCCCAAACACTGTGCGGCACATCACATAGCTTCCTTCTTGCCACCCTTCCATATGGTCTATGTTTGTGGCTTGAAATTGTTGAACAGCCAATATTTTTCCCCAGTCTCAGCTAGAGACCTCTGTAGTTCTTTTAAAGTTCTCTTAGACCTTCAACAGCAGTTTACTTAACCCATGGCTACTGACTCTAGAGGGGCAGCCTGATCACAGCAGAGCCCTGATGACGCCAAACTGGTTCCACTTGCCAGCGATAGACTTGAGTGCTCTAAAGGGATAATCAAACACGTTGACATTTCTTATAGCTTTCCCTCCAATTTGAATAAAGTTATCCCAGAATTCTTTCAGCGGCTCCTTGTTTTGCATGTTTTGACCTTTGTGTCAAATTCACTTCATACAACAGAAACAGCTTAATTCTTCATCCAGGAGTATTCAGAATGGCTCAACTGCTGTGACTGAACATAAATTAAATGGAACCCATCTATTATGGGGCCCTGTTATGGCACTTTTTTTTTTTAACTGGAGCTAATTTGGGTTTGCTGTGACAATGGATGTGAAGATTTACACAATCAAGAATTTTTGGCATTTTTTTTTTATTCTCAAAATTTCTTTTAGAACAACAATTATAAAAAATATTCCACGATGAATGTCTAGCACAGGAGTGAGCAAACTGGGGTGAGGGGGGGGCTTGAATCGTCCTAAAGGGGAGCATACTGGATGCCTAACCAGGGAAGAAAACAAAAAAGGCTATGCTCTGTGCCCAAGCCTGGATTTAGGCATAGATGGCATAGGCATTTGCCTAGGGTGCCCGATACCCAGGCCAAAGAAGGACTCTGCTCCAGCAGTCCACTTCAAAGGGGCACTACCACAGCACTCTGGGACTTTAGGGGAGAGCGGGGGAAAGGGACATACTTCATTTTCCAATCTCCAGGATCTGGCCCTGTCTGCGCCATGGAGGCGCCGCCAGAACGTAGTGACCTTTGTAAGCGTGCCAGGGCTAAGCCACGCAACCTCTTCCAGTGCACCATGCAGAGGGGCTGACTCTGCTGTCATGGGCCTGCGGGAGGGTGCTTTCTGTACCCTGCTGCAGAGCTGTGCAAGAGAGGAGACGCTGCAGTCCTGCACAGTCCAGGAAGACCTGCAAGCCTCAGCTAGGGAGGAGTTCCTGCTGCTGCCCTGGGGGAAACAGATTGCTGAGGGAGGGGAATGGGCAGAGAGGCCAGAGAGAGTGGGGAAGGAGAGAAAAAAGGCAAAATGTGAAAAAGTTAAATAAGCAGATCGGAGCGTGAGAAAATAAGAGGTGAGCAAACTAAGGAAAATGCAAAAATAGGAAAATTAGTAAAACAGTACAGTAAAAAAAAAAAATTGTGCAGGGTGGGTGAATTTTTTTCTCAACTCCAAAAAAATAAGTTTTTAAAAACATTTTCCAGCTCGTGGTGTGGAGTGTGTGTCCTGTGCTTATCTGGTATGCTTTGGTCTGTGTGTGTAGTCTATATCTCTCTGTGTGTGATGTGGTCTGACTGCCTGTGTCTGTGCTTCTCTGTCTGTGTGGTGCGTCTTGTGTCTTTGTGCCTGTCTGGGTGTTGGGTTTCTCTCTCTTTTATAGGGTTTGGGGTGTCTTTGTCTCTCTGTGTCTATCTGGGTATGGGGTAACTGTGTGTCTGTTTTGCGCTGTCGGTCTGGATTTTGGGTGTCTGTGTCTCTGTCTCTATCTAGGTGCAGGGTGTCTGTCTGTGTGTATGTGTGAGCTTACTCCTTTCAGCAACTTGAAGAGAAATAAAACGGAGCTTTCAGTCACTGTTTGGCAGTGTGGTTGCCGATCAATATCTTTTCATGTGTGTGTAATACTATATAATATATATATATATATATATATATATATTATATATATATATATATATTATATATATATATATATATATATATATATATATATATTTTATTAACCCATTTTGGGGGCCCCCTTATCAATTGCAGTGAAGGGAAGGGGGGACTGCGGCTTAAAAGTTTGCTCACTCCTGGTCTAGAGTACCATATATTGTACAAACTGAAACAAACTTACTACATTAATACATTTTGATCTGTATTTTTAGACAGGGTGTGAAATCTTTTGCAAGGCACCATATACTCGTAGAAGTTGTGGTGGCAGTTTTGGCCACATCTGGATAGGAAGATAAGGCTTTTGTTTCTTGATTTGGCTTCCCAAGAGTCTGAAATTTAGTGCAGACGGTGACCCATAAAAAGTAACTGATTTGGATGTTAAAGGGGTGTGCAGCATATTGCTATTCTTCAGAGACAGACTAAGAATTTGGGAGCTTGGCA
Organism: Rhinatrema bivittatum; assembly: GCF_901001135.1. NCBI lineage: Eukaryota > Metazoa > Chordata > Amphibia > Gymnophiona > Rhinatrematidae > Rhinatrema > Rhinatrema bivittatum. The sequence continues at coordinate 536,114,911 of NC_042617.1, forward strand.
AACCAAACCCCCTCATTTGTAAACACTGTAACGCCCATGGTATACACCCTTGTACTTCTGTAGAGATTTTTTTTTTAACTTTACTGCTGTCCTTGTAATTGACAGGAATTGAGGACAGGTACCACTTTATCTAACTGAATGAAGCTATAAAAATTCTGGCATCTGCCTTTAAAAGTCTACATAATAAAACCAGGACGTGGAGTGGGATAGGTGTGAGGTAGGGAGGCTGAGACTAGAAGGGTTTTTTCCCCCCTCTTTCCCTTTCCACAGAGCTAAAACCTTGTCAGTCACGTGGCCTGGACTAACGGCAAGGCATCTCCTTAATACATTTCCCTGGCTCCCATACATTTTTGGCTATTTCCTAAGATTTCTAAATATTTTCCATCCTATTTATAACCGCTCAAGCATGTACTGGGCATAATTTAGGAAATGAAAAGGCTAAAATGGCATAAAGAGACAAAAGGCACAAGCCAAAAACCTTCTAAGTTTCAAAAAGCCGATATTTGGTGCCTCGTTCCCTGCACATTCTTTGATTATAGAAATCTTTTTCATGCAGTTGGACAGAGAGGTAAATCCCTCGAAAAAGCTGTTTGCCATCCTGGCTGCTGTTCTTCTCCTGCCTGAGTTTTTGAAGGGAAGGAGGGTGCTAGGCAGCTTAATAACGTGCTTGTTGGGTAACTTGCTTGACTGGGCATCACGGAAGGCTACTGTGAAGTCTTTACTTTGATATATGCACGTTTGTAAAACAACATGCATTGTACCTTGTTTTTAAGCATTTGCAGCCTGTGCTAATAGCCCGACTAGGTCTTCATGGTAAATGTGTGGAAGCCCTCTGAACAGGGGCCTTCGACATGCTTGGAGTCTATGACTTTGATCACGTATTGGTGGCATCTGTTGATGGGTTTTTTTGGTTTTTTTTTAGGCCTGACCATTTCCACCTGCTCTTATAGGTTTCCAGCTCAATCGGCCCCAATCTCTACTGGGCTGATGCGCCTTACACCATCATTTTGCAACTGCCCATTCCCTCTTTACCTTCTCCTCCTCTCCCTTTCAGCCCAGCCATTGCAGCAATAGTCCTAAGCCAATTCCTTCCCCAGAAGCCAAGATGCGAGTACCCCGTTAGCCTGTCCAGCAGGTGATGCCCCTGCAGTCATGTACTTTTAAGCTCGTTCAGCGTTCCATGCATTTTCATGTTTTCTTCTTCCCTGTAAATCACTGAACATTTTCTTACAGGTTTCAGGTAGCCCTGGTGAATGAGTTACTTGTGAAGGGCCAGTGCCCTTTGTAATTTGCGCCCAGTGACTCTTTGGCATCTCAGTAATCTGGTGGGGTGGCCCTTTTGTGTGTTTCAGTGGAGGACGGCTTGGAGAGGAGTGCAGGAAGTGGCCTTGTCTTGGAGAATGACCTCATGCTGGGGCAGGACCTGGAATTCGAGGACAGCGGTGACAGGATCATGGGCTTCGAAAAGGACTCCGAAGGTGTGTAACAGTGTTTCTCACAGCTCTGCTAATCGCCTTATCACGCAGGTGATCACAGCGCATGGTTTGTGTCCAGTAACTTGCTGTAACGACACGTGAGAAGGCTGTGTGTCCTGCTGCATCCAGAAGTGATCAAATGCTACTTTTTCACCAGTGAAGTAGCAGGCGTGAATAGCTACAGTTGCCAAATTCAGTGAAAACCTCCTGTGGGGAGCTTGTCCACCATGAAAAACATTACTGCAGAAAGGAGTTTGCACCAAAAGTGAGCAGTTTTCCCACTTACCTGTGGGGAAAAAAAAAAGGTGAGAGCAGCTGTGCTCGAACCTATTAATAGCACAGTAGTGACGTGTTCTTGTTGGCTTGGGAAACAGATTTGAAGAACTGGTGCGTTATGTTTCCATAAAGGTGACTGGTGCTGCCTGGCGTACCTCCCTATACTGGAAGGAGACAGGACCTAAAGGGAAGGTCTTGCTATGTTTATAGTGATTACTGCCTTGAATCATTGGTAGATGGGCTACAAGATTTTTTTTAAATCTTCCTTTTTTTTTTTTTTTTTTGTTAATTCTGAGCACTTTTTAGGGCAATCTTGTCCTGTTATTTCCAATTTGCAAAGCGGCACCATTTTGCTGAATTAGCTTCCTGATGGATGGTAAATTGATCCTTTGATGTAGCAGAGTCTGAATTGGGTTGTTTCCTGGCATCCTGTCACTGACAGGAGCATAGTGTGCAGCATTACATGACTGGTATGTCTCCGTTTTGCAGACTATTTGCTCTGTGGGTATGCAGTCATAATTATTACAGTCCAAGCTTTTCCTTCAGTGACTGCAGTGAAACCCCTTATTACAGGCTGGTGCAAGGTTTCTAATTGTCTTGGCTGGCTTCAACATTTACTGCCTCCACACTGGGCTGCTGCAATTCCACCCCCCCTCCCCCCCCCCCCCTGCCACTGCTGACCCACATCTGCACCTTCCCAGCTTGTCCGTGCCATGCTAGGCAACTCTGCATCAAGTTGTGCCAGCAAGTGATTGTGGGGACTCTGAGCTACCACATATGCTCACAGTCCCTTTACTCTTATAGCCCAGAAGGTAGGGGGTAAGGATCCAGTCATAGATGGACTGAGAGCTTGTAGTCGCATGCTTTTACATTCTGATCCGTGATAGCCTAGCATGACACTGAGGGGCTGGAGAGGCATGGACAAGGGGTAACAAAAGTGTTAGGGGATCAGAAGGAGCTGCCGCTGTGGGGGAACGAGGTGGCAGAGGCTGTGCTGATATGTTTTCTTGTTGCCCTGGTCAGCTGCCTGTGCTGACTTGTCAGTCATGTCGGCTGTGCCTTGCTGTGAGAAGCCTGCTCTTCTACCTTTGTGTGCATTGATCTTTAAATCATAATTGTATTGCCAAA